>NW_027206668.1:800000-852500 GCF_032191515.1 Phaenicophaeus curvirostris
TAGGACACTTCTAAGTCCTCCAGGGACCCTCTAGAGCCCCCTGGGACCGCTTAGAGCCTTCTAGGACCCTTCTAGGACCTGTGGGTACCCTCTAGAGCCCCCTGGGACCCTTCTAGGGCTTTCTAGGACACGTCTAGAGTCACCAGAAACCCTCTAGAGATCCCTTGGACCCCTTAAGGGCCTTCTAGGACCCTTCTAGGACCACGAGAAAACTTCCAGAGCCCCCTGGGACCCCCTTAGGGCCTTCTAGGACCATGGTAAGACCCCGGGGAACCCTCCAGAGCACCCTGGGTCCTCTTTAGTGCCTTCTAGTACCCTTCTAGGGCCCCCAGGGACCTTCTAGAGCCCCCTGGTTACACTTTGAGCCTTCTAGAACCTTTCTAGGAGCCCCAGGAACCCTCTAGAGCTTCCTGAGACCCCCTTAGGGCCTTCTAGGACCCTTCTAGGACGGCGAGGAACCCTCTAGAGCCCCCTGGGACCCACTCAGGGCCTTCTAGGACCATTTTAAGACTCTCTGGAACCATCTAGAGCCCCCTGGGAAAACTTAGAGCATTCTAGGACCCTTCTAGGACCACCAGGAACCCTCTAGAGCCCCCTGTGACACTCTTAGGGCCTTCTAGGACTCTTCTAGGACCACGAGGAAACCATCTAGAGCCCCCTGGGTCCCGCTTAGGGCCTTCTAGGACCATGGTAAGACCCCGGGGAACCCTCTAGAGCACCCTGGGTCCTCTATACAGCCTTCTAGGACCCTTCTAGGACCACCAGGATCCCTCTAGAGCCCCCTGGGACCCACTTAGGGCCATCTAGGGGTCTTCTAGGACCACGAGTAACCATCTAGAGACCCGTGGGATGACTTAAGGGCCTTCTAGGGGTCTTCTAGGGCCACGAGTAACCATCTAGAGACATGTGGGACCACTTAAGGGCCTTCTTGGACACTTCTTGGTCCACAAGAGACCCTCTAGAGCCCCCTGGGACCCCTTAGAGCCTTCTAGGTCCATTCTATGAGCCCCAGGAAACACATAGAGCCCCCTGGGACCCCTTTAGGGCCTTCTAGGACCCTTCTAGGACCACCAGGAGCCCTCTAGAGCCCCCTAGGACCCACTTAGGGCCTTCTAGGACTCTTCTAGTACCCCCAGGGACCCTCTAGAGCCACCTGGGACCCTTTTAGGGCCTTCTAGGACCCTCCTAGGACCCACGGGTACCCTCTAGAGCCCTCTGGGACCCTTCTAGGCCTTTCTTGGACCCTTTTAGAATCACCAGGAACCCTCCAGAGTCCCCTGGGACCCTTCTAGGGCTTTCTAGGACCCTTCTAGGACCACGAGGAACCCTCTAGAGCCCCCGGGACCATTTTAGGGCAATCTAGGACCCTTCTAGGGCCCCCAGGGACCCTCTAGAGCCCCCTGGGACTCCTTAGGGCCTACTAGGACCCTTCTAGGACCACGAGGAACTCTCTAGAGCCCCCTGAGACTTGCTTAAGGCCTTCTAGGACTCTTCTAGGACCACGAGAAACCATCTAGAGCCCCCTGGGACCCACTTAGGGCATTCTAGGTTCATTTTAAGACCCTGGGAAACCCTCTAGAGCCTCGTGGTACCACTTAGAGCCTTGTAGGACCCTTCTAGGACCAGAAGGAACCCTCTAGAGCCCCCTGGGACCCCCTTAAGGCCTTCTAGGACAATTCTAGCGCCCCCAGGGACCCTCTAGAGCCCCCTGGGACACACTTAGGGCCTTCTAGGACCCTTCTAGGACACAGGGAACCCTCAAGAGCCCCCTGGGACCCCCTTAGGGCTTTCTAGGGCCATGGTAAGACCCTGGGGAACCCTCCAGAGCACCCTGGGTCCTCTTTAGTGCCTTCTAGTACCCTTCTAGGGCCCCCAGGGACCTTCTAGAGCCCCCTGGTTACCCTTTGAGCCTTCTAGAACCCTTCTAGGAGCCCCAGGAACCCTCTAGAGCCTGCTGGGACCACCTTAGGGACTTCTAGGACCCTTCTAGGACCACAAGGAACCCTCTAGAGCCCCCTGGGACCCCTTTAGGGCCTTCTAGGACAATTCTAGGGCCGCCAGGGTCCGTCTAGAGCCCCCTGGGACCCCTTTAGGGCCTTCTAGGACCCTTCTAGGACCACCAGGAGCCCTCTAGAGCTCCCTAGGACCCACTTAGGGCCTTCTAGGACTCTTGTAGTACCCCCAGGGACCCTCTAGAGCCCGCTGGGACCCCCTTAGGGCCTTCTAGGACAATTCTAGGGCCGCCAGGGTCCCTCTAGAGCCCCCTGGGACCCCTTTAGGGCCTTCTAGGACACTTCTAGGGCCACCAGGAGCCCTCTAGAGCCCCCTAGGACCCACTTAGGGCCTTCTAGGACTCTTCTAGTACCCCCAGGGACCCTCTAGAGCCCCCTGGGACCCTTTTAGGGCCTTCTAGGACCCTCCTAGGACCACGAGAAACCCTCTAGAGCCACCTGGGACTCCCGTAGGGCCTTCTAGGATCATTGTAAGCCCCCAGGGAACCCTCTAGAGCCCTCTGGGACCCTTCTAGGGCTTTCTAGGACACTTTTAGAATCACCAGGAACCCTCTAGAGCACCCTGGGACCCTTCTAGGGCTTTCTTGGACACTTTTAGAGTCACCAGGAACCCTCTAGAGCCCCCTGGGACCCCTCTAGGACCACGAGAAACCCTCTAGAGCTCCCTGGGACTCACTTAGTGCCTTCTAGGACGCTTCTAGGGACACCAGAGACCCTCTAGAGCCCCCTGGGACACACTTAGGGCCTTCTAGGACCCTTCTAGGACCACGAGGATCCCTCTAGAGCCCCCTGAGACCCGCTTAGGACCTTCTAGGACCCTTCTATGACCACGAGGAACCCTCTAGAGCCACCTAGGACCCCCTTAGGGCCTTCTAGAACCCTTCTTGGACCCCCAGGGACCCTCTAGAGCCCACTGGACCCCCTTAGGGCCTTCTAGGACCCTTCTAGGACCACGAGAAACAATCTAGAGCCCCCTGGGACCCCCTTAGAGCCAACTAGGACCAGTGTAAGACCCTGGGGAACCCTCTAGAGCCCCCTGGGTCCCCTTTAAGGCCTTCTAGGACCCTTCTAGGGACCCCAGGGACCCTCTAGAGCCCACTGGGACTGCCTTAGGGCCTACTAGGACCCTTCTAGGACTATGAGGAACCCTCTAGAGCCCCCTGGGACACACTTAGGGCCATCTAGGACCCTTCTAGGACCCACGGGAACCATCTAGAGCCCCGTGGGACCCCCTTCGGGCCTTCTAGGACACTTCTAAGTCCTCCAGGGACCCTCTAGAGCCCCCTGGGACCGCTTAGAGCCTTCTAGGACCCTTCTAGGACCTGTGGGTACCCTCTAGAGCCCCCTGGGACCCTTCTAGGGCTTTCTAGGACACGTCTAGAGTCACCAGAAACCCTCTAGAGATCCCTTGGACCCCTTAAGGGCCTTCTAGGACCCTTCTAGGACCACGAGAAAACTTCCAGAGCCCCCTGGGACCCCCTTAGGGCCTTCTAGGACCATGGTAAGACCCCGGGGAACCCTCCAGAGCACCCTGGGTCCTCTTTAGTGCCTTCTAGTACCCTTCTAGGGCCCCCAGAGACCTTCTAGAGCCCCCTGGTTACCCTTTGAGCCTTCTAGAACCCTTCTAGGAGCCCCAGGAACCCTCTAGAGCCCGCTGGGACCCCCTTAGGGCCTTCTAGGACCCTTCTAGGACCACAAGGAACCCTCTAGAGCCCCCTGGGACCCCTTTAGGGCCTTCTAGGACAATTCTAGGGCCGCCAGGGTCCGTCTAGAGCCCCCTGGGACCCCTTTAGGGCCTTCTAGGACCCTTCTAGGACCACCAGGAGCCCTCTAGAGCCCCCTAGGACCCACTTAGGGCCTTCTAGGACTCTTCTAGTACCCCCAGGGACCCTCTAGAGCCCGCTGGGACCCTTTTAGGGCCTTCTAGGACCCTCCTAGGACCCACGGGTACCCTCTAGAGCCCTCTGGGACCCTTCTAGGCCTTTCTTGGACCCTTTTAGAATCACCAGGAACCCTCTAGAGCCCCCGGGACCCTTCTAGGGCCTTCTAGGACCCTTCTAGGACCACGAGGAACCCTCTAGAGCCCCCTGGGACCCCCTTAGGGCATTTTAGGACCCTTCTAGGGCCCCCAGGGACCCTCTAGAGACCCTGGGACCCACTTAGGGCCTTCTAAGACCCTTCTAGGACCACCAGGAGCCCTCTATAGCCCTCTGGGACACCTTTTTGCACATTCTAGGACACTTCTAGTGCCCCCAGAGACACTCTAGAGCTCCCTGGGAGTCTTTAGAGCCTACTAGGACCCTTCTAGGATCACCAGGAACCCTCTAGAGCCCTCTGGGACCCACTTAGGGCCTTCTAGGACCCTTCTAGGACCACGAGGAACCCTCTAGAGCCCCCTGGGACCCCCTTAGGGCATTCTAGGACCCTTCTAGGGCCCCCAGGGACCCTCTAGAGCCCCCTGGGACCCCCTTAGGGCTTTCTAAGACCCTTCTAGGACCACCAGGAGCCCTCTATAGCCCTCTGGGACCCTCTTTGCTCCTTCTAGGACCCTTCTAGTGCCCCCAGGGACACTCTAGAGCCCCCTGGGACTCCTTAGGGCCTACTAGGACCCTTCTAGGACCACGAGAAACCCTCTAGAGCCCCCTGGGACCTCCTTAGGTCCTTCTAGGACCGTTCTAGGGTCACCAGGAACCCTCTAGAGCCCTCTGGGACCCACTTAGGGCCTTCTAGGACCCTTCTAGGACCACGAGGAACTCTCTAGAGCCCCCTGGGACTTGCTTAAGGACTTCTAGGACCCTTCTAGGACCACAAGGAACCCTCTAGAGCCCCCTGGGACCCCTTTAGGGCCTTCTAGGACCCTTCTAGGACCACCAGGAGCCCTCTAGAGCCCCCTAGGACCCACTTAGGGCCTTCTAGGACTCTTCTAGTACCCCCAGGGACCCTCTAGAGCCCGCTGGGACCCTTTTAGGGCCTTCTAGGACCCTCCTAGGACCCACGGGTTCCCTCTAGAGCCCTCTGGGACCCTTCTAGGCCTTTCTTGGACCCTTTTAGAATCACCAGGAACCCTCCAGAGTCCCCTGGGACCCTCCAGAGTCCCCTGGTACCCTTCTAGGGCTTTCTAGGACCCTTCTAGGACCACGAGGAACCCTCTAGAGCCCCCGGGACCATTTTAGGGCCTTCTAGGACCCTTCTAGGACCACGAGAAACCATCTATAGCTCTCTGGGACCCCTTTAGGGCGTTCTAGGACTCTTCTAGGGTCCCCAGAGACCGTCTAGAGCCCCCTGGGATGCCTTAGAGCCTTCGAGGACCCTTCTAGGACCACGAGGAACCCTCTAGAGCCTCCTGGGACCCCCTTAGGGCATTCTAGGACCCTTCTAGGGCCCCCAGGGACCCTCTAGAGCCCCCTGGGACCCCCTTAGGGCTTTCTAAGACCCTTCTAGGACCACCAGGAGCCCTCTATAGCCCTCTGGGACCCTCTTTGCTCCTTCTAGGACCCTTCTAGTGCCCCCAGGGACACTCTAGAGCCCCCTGGGACTCCTTAGAGCCTACTAGGACCCTTCTAGGACCACGAGAAACCCTCTAGAGCCCCCTGGGACCTTCTTAGGTCCTTCGAGGACCGTTCTAGGGTCACCAGGAACCCTCTAGAGCCCTCTGGGACCCACTTAGGGCCTTCTAGGACCCTTCTAGGACCACGAGGAACTCTCTAGAGCCCCCTGAGACTTGCTTAAGGCCTTCTAGGACTCTTCTAGGACCACGAGAAACCATCTAGAGCCCCCTGGGACCCACTTAGGGCATTCTAGGTTCATTTTAAGACACTGGGGAACCCTCTAGAGCCTCGTGGTACCACTTAGAGCCTTGTAGGACCCTTCTAGGACCAGAAGGAACCCTCTAGAGCCCTCTGGGACCCCCTTAGGGCCTTCTAGGACAATTCTAGCGCCCCCAGGGACCCTCTAGAGCCCCCTGGGACACACTTAGGGCCTTCTAGGACCCTTCTAGGACACAGGGAACCCTCAAGAGCCCCCTGGGACCCCCTTAGGGCTTTCTAGGGCCATGGTAAGACCCTGGGGAACCCTCCAGAGCACCCTGGGTCCTCTTTAGTGCCTTCTAGTACCCTTCTAGGGCCCCCAGGGACCTTCTAGAGCCCCCTGGTTACCCTTTGAGCCTTCTAGAACCCTTCTAGGAGCCCCAGGAACCCTCTAGAGCCCGCTGGGACCCCCTTAGGGCCTTCTAGGACCCTTCTAGGACCACAAGGAACCCTCTAGAGCCCCCTGGGACCCCTTTAGGGCCTTCTAGGACAATTCTAGGGCCGCCAGGGTCCGTCTAGAGCCCCCTGGGACCCCTTTAGGGCCTTCTAGGACCCTTCTAGGACCACCAGGAGCCCTCTAGAGCCCCCTAGGACCCACTTAGGGCCTTCTAGGACTCTTCTAGTACCCCCAGGGACCCTCTAGAGCCCCCTGGGACCCTTTTAGGGCCTTCTAGGACCCTCCTAGGACCCACGGGTACCCTCTAGAGCCCTCTGGGACCCTTCTAGGCCTTTCTTGGACCCTTTTAGAATCACCAGGAACCCTCTAGAGCCCCCGGGACCCTTCTAGGGCCTTCTAGGACCCTTCTAGGACCACGAGGAACCCTCTAGAGCCCCCTGGGACCCCCTTAGGGCATTTTAGGACCCTTCTAGGGCCTCCAGGGACCCTCTAGAGACCCTGGGACCCACTTAGGGCCTTCTAAGACCCTTCTAGGACCACCAGGAGCCCTCTATAGCCCTCTGGGACACCTTTTTGCACATTCTAGGACACTTCTAGTGCCCCCAGAGACCCTCTAGAGCTCCCTGGGAGTCCTTAGGGCCTACTAGGACCCTTCTAGGATCACCAGGAACCCTCTAGAGCCCTCTGGGACCCACTTAGGGCCTTCTAGGACCCTTCTAGGACCACGAGGATCCCTCTAGAGCCCCCTGGGACCCCCTTAGGGCATTCTAGGACCCTTCTAGGGCCCCCAGGGACCCTCTAGAGCCCCCTGGGACCCCCTTAGGGCTTTCTAAGACCCTTCTAGGACCACCAGGAGCCCTCTATAGCCCTCTGGGACCCTCTTTGCGCCTTCTAGGACCCTTCTAGTGCCCCCAGGGACACTCTAGAGCCCCCTGGGACTCCTTAGGTCCTACTAGGACCCTTCTAGGACCACGAGGAACCCTCTAGAGCCCCCTGGGACCCCCTTAGGGCATTCTAGGACCCTTCTAGGGCCCCCAGGGACCCTCTAGAGCCCCCTGGGACCCCCTTAGGGCTTTCTAAGACCCTTCCAGGACAACCAGGAGCCCTCTATAGCCCTCTGGGACCCTCTTTACACCTTCTAGGACCCTTCTAGTGCCCCCAGGGACACTCTAGAGCCCCCTGGGACTCCTTAGGGCCTACTAGGACCCTTCTAGGACCACGAGAAACCCTCTAGAGCCCCCTGGGACCTCCTTAGGTCCTTCTAGGACCGTTCTAGGGTCACCAGGAACCCTCTAGAGCCCTCTGGGACCCACTTAGGGCCTTCTAGGACCCTTCTAGGACCACGAGGAACTCTCTAGAGCCCCCTGGGACTTGCTTAAGGACTTCTAGGACCCTTCTAGGACCACAAGGAACCCTCTAGAGCCCCCTGGGACCCCTTTAGGGCCTTCTAGGACAATTCTGGGGCCGCCAGGGTCCGTCTAGAGCCCCCTGGGACCCCTTTAGGGCCTTCTAGGACCCTTCTAGGACCACCAGGAGCCCTCTAGAGCCCCCTAGGACCCACTTAGGGCCTTCTAGGACTCTTCTAGTACCCCCAGGGACCCTCTAGAGCCCCCTGGGACCCTTTTAGGGCCTTCTAGGACCCTCCTAGGACCCACGGGTACCCTCTAGAGCCCTCTGGGACCCTTCTAGGCCTTTCTTGGACCCTTTTAGAATCACCAGGAACCCTCTAGAGCCCCCGGGACCCTTCTAGGGCCTTCTAGGACCCTTCTAGGACCACGAGAATCCATCTATAGCTCTCTGGGACCCCTTTAGGGCGTTCTAGGACTCTTCTAGGGTCCCCAGAGACCGTCTAGAGCCCTCTGGGACCCACTTAGGGCATTCTAGGACCCTTCTAGGACCACGAGGAACCCTCTAGAGCCCCCTGGGACCCACTTAGGGCATTCTAGGTTCATTTTAAGACCCTGGGGAACCCTCTAGAGCCTCGTGGTACCACTTAGAGCCTTGTAGGACCCTTCTAGGACCAGAAGGAACCCTCTAGAGCCCTCTGGGACCCCCTTAGGGCCTTCTAGGACAATTCTAGCGCCCCCAGGGACCCTCTAGAGCCCCCTGGGACACACTTAGGGCCTTCTAGGACCCTTCTAGGACACAGGGAACCCTCAAGAGCCCCCTGGGACCCCCTTAGGGCTTTCTAGGGCCATGGTAAGACCCTGGGGAACCCTCCAGAGCACCCTGGGTCCTCTTTAGTGCCTTCTAGTACCCTTCTAGGGCCCCCAGGGACCTTCTAGAGCCCCCTGGTTACCCTTTGAGCCTTCTAGAACCCTTCTAGGAGCCCCAGGAACCCTCTAGAGCCCGCTGGGACCCCCTTAGGGCCTTCTAGGACCCTTCTAAAACCACAAGGAACCCTCTAGAGCCCCCTGGGACCCCTTTAGGGCCTTCTAGGACCCTTCTAGGACCACCAGGAGCCCTCTAGAGCCCCCTAGGACCCACTTAGGGCCTTCTAGGACTCTTCTAGTACCCCCAGGGACCCTCTAGAGCCCCCTGGGACCCTTTTAGGGCCTTCTAGGACCCTCCTAGGACCCACGGGTACCCTCTAGAGCCCTCTGGGACCCTTCTAGGCCTTTCTTGGACCCTTTTAGAATCACCAGGAACCCTCTAGAGCCCCCGGGACCCTTCTAGGGCCTTCTAGGACCCTTCTAGGACCACAAGAAACCATCTATAGCTCTCTGGGACCCCTTTAGGGCGTTCTAGGACTCTTCTAGGGTCCCCAGAGACCGTCTAGAGCCCCCTGGGATGCTTTAGAGCCTTCGAGGACCCTTCTAGGACCACGAGGAACCCTCTAGAGCCCCCTGGGACCCCCTTAGGGCATTTTAGGACCCTTCTAGGGCCCCCAGGGACCCTCTAGAGACCCTGGGACCCACTTAGGGCCTTCTAAGACCCTTCTAGGACCACCAGGAGCCCTCTATAGCCCTCTGGGACACCTTTTTGCACATTCTAGGACACTTCTAGTGCCCCCAGAGACCCTCTAGAGCTCCCTGGGAGTCTTTAGGGCCTACTAGGACCCTTCTAGGATCACCAGGAACCCTCTAGAGCCCTCTGGGACCCACTTAGGGCCTTCTAGGACCCTTCTAGGACCACGAGGAGCCCTCTAGAGCCCCCTGGGACCCCCTTAGGGCATTCTAGGACCCTTCTAGGGCCCCCAGGGACCCTCTAGAGCCCCCTGGGACCCCCTTAGGGCTTTCTAAGACCCCTCTAGGACCACCAGGAGCCCTCTATAGCCCTCTGGGACCCTCTTTGCGCCTTCTAGGACCCTTCTAGTGCCCCCAGGGACACTCTAGAGCCCCCTGGGACACCTTAGGGCCTACTAGGACCCTTCTAGGACCACGAGGAACCCTCTAGAGCCCCCTGGGACCATTTTAGGGCCTTCTAGGTCCCTTCTCGGACCACTAGGAACCATGTAGACCCCCTGGGACAATTTAGGACCTTCTAGGACCATTGTAAGACCATGGGGATCCCTGTAGAGCCCTCTGGGACCCCCTTAGGACCTTCTAGGACCCTTCTAGGACCACCAGGATCCCTCTAGAGCCCCCTGGAACCACCTTAGGGCCTTCTAAAACCCTTCTAGGACCTTGAGGAACCCTCTAGAGCTCTTTGGGACCCCTATAGAAGGGTCTGGAGGCCTTCAGAAGGGTCTGGATGGGCTCTAGAAAGGTCTGGGGGCCTTCAGAATGGCCCTGGGGGGATCTAGAAGGGTCTGGAGGCCTTCAGAAGGGTCCTGAGTGGCTCTAGAAGGGTCTGGGGGCCTTCAGAAGGGCTCTGGGTGGATCTAGAAGGGTCTGGAGGCCTTCAGAAGGGTCCTGAGCGGCTCTAGAATGGTCTGGGGGCATTCAGAAGGGTCTGGATGGGCTCTAGAAGGGTCTGGGGTCCTTCAGAATGGCCCTGGGGGGATCTAGAATGGTCTGGAAGCCATCAGAAGGGCCCTGAGTGGCTCTAGAACCGTCTGGGGGCATTCAGAATGGCCCAGGGGAACTAGAAGGGTCTGGAGACCTTCAGAAGGGTCCTGAGCGGCTCTAGAAGGGTCTGGGGGCCGTCAGAAGGGCCGTGGGTGGGCTCTAGAAGGGTCTGGGGGCTTTCAGAAGGGCCCCGGGTGGGCTCTAGAAGGGTCTGGAGGCCTTCAGAAGGGTCCTGAGGGGCTCTAGAAGGGTCCAACTTGGATCTCAAACGGTCTAGGGCCTTCAGATTGGTCCTGGGGGGCTCTAGAAGGGTCTTGGAACCTTCATAAAGGTCCTGACTGGCTCTAGAAGGGTTCTGAGGGGCTCTAGAAGGGTCTGGGGGCATTCAGAAGGGTCCTGAGGGGCTCTAGAAGGGTCTGGGAGCCTTTAGAAGGGTCCTCGGGGGCTCTAGAAAGTCATAGAAGGGTCTTAGAAGGCCCTAACAGCGTCCCAGGGTGCTCCAGAGGGTTTCCAGAAGTCTTAGAAGAGTCCTACAAGGACCTAAGGAGGTCCCAGGGGGCTCCAGAGGCTTCCTGGTGACTCTAGAAGGGTCCCAGTAAGCCCTAGAAAGGTCCCAGGGGGCTCTAGAGGGTTCCTGGAGACCCTAGAAGAGTCCCAGAAAGCCCTAGAAGGGTCCCACGGGGCTCTAGAGGGTTCTCGTGGGTCCTAGAAGGGTTCTAGAAGGCCCTAAGGGTGCCCAGAGGACTCCAGAGGATTCTTTGTGGTCCTAGAAGAGCTCTAGAAGGCACTAAATAGGTCCAAGGTTGCTCTAGAGGGTTCCTCGTGGTCTTAGATGCGTCCGAGAAGGCCCTAAGGGGTCCCAGGGGGCTCTAGAGGGTCCTTGGGGCACTAGAAGGGTCCTAGAAGGCCTTAAGTGGGTCTCAGGTGGCTCTAGGGGTTTCCTCGTTGTCCTAGAAGGGTCCTAGGAGGCCCTAAGTGGGTCCCAGGGGGCTCTAGAGGGTTTCATGTGTTCCTAGAATAACCCAGAAGGCCCTAAGGAGGTCCCAGGTGGCTCTAGATGGTTTCTCGTGGTCCTAGAAGGGTCATAGAAAGCACTAAGGGGGTCCTAGGGAGCTCTAGAGGGTTCCTCGTGGTGCTAGAATGTACCTAGAAGGCTCTAAGGGGGTCCCAAAATGCTCTAGAGGGTTCTTCGAGGTCTTAGAAGCATCTGAGAAGGCCCTAAGGGGGTTCCAGGGGGCTCTAGAAGGTCCCTGGGGGCCCTAGAAAGGTCCTAGAAGGCCCTAAGAAGGTCCCAGGTGCCTCTAGAGAGTTCCTCGTGGTCTTAGAAGGGTTCTAGAAGGCCCTATGTGGTCCCAGGGGGCTCTAGAGGGTCCCTGGGACACTAGAAGTGTCCTAGAAGGCCCTAAGTGGGTCTCAGGGTGCTCTAGGGGGTTCCTCGTTGTCCTAGAAGTGTCCTAGGAGGCCCTAAGTGGGTCCCAGGGGGCTCTAGAGGGCTCCTGGTGACTCTAGAAGTCTCCTATAAAGCTCTAGAAGGGTCCCAGGGGGCTCTAGAAGGTACATGGTGACACTAGACGGGTCCTAGAAAGACCTAGAATGGTCCCAGAGGGCTCTAGAGGGTTCCCTTGGGTCCTAGAAGCATCCTAGAAGGCCCTAAAGGGGTCCCAGGGGGCTCTAGATGGTTCCTCGTGGTCTTAAAAGGGTCTTAGAAGGCCCTAAATGGGTCCCAGGGGGCTCTAGAGGGTTCCTCGTGTTTCTAAAAGGGTCCTATAAGGCCCTAAGGGGGTCCCAGGGGTCTCTAGAGGGTTTCTCGTGGTCCTAGAATGGTCCTAGAAGACACTAAGGGGGTCCCAGGGGGTTCTACATGGTTTCTCGTGGTCCTAGAAGGGACCTAGAAGGGTCTAAGTGGGTCCCAGGGGGCTCTAGAGGGTTTCTTGTGGTCCTTGAAGGGTCCTAGACGGTCCTAAAGTGGTCCGAGGGAGTTCCAGAGGGTTCCTGGTTACTCTAGAAGTGTCCTAGAAAGCCCTAGAAGGGTCCAATGGGGCTCTAGAGGGTTCCCTGTGGTCCTTGAAGGGTCCTAGAAGGCCCTAAAATGGTCCCAGGGGGTTCTAGAGGGTTCCTGGTACTCCTAGAAGAGTCCTATAAGGATCCATGCGGTCCCAGGGGGCTCTAGAGGGTCCCTGGGGGCCCTAGAAGGGTCCTAGAAGGCCCTAAAGGGGACCCAGGGGGCTCTAGAGTGTTCGCCGGTGACTTACAATGGTCCTAGAAGGCCCTAAGGGGGTACTAGGGGGCTCTAGGTTGTTTCTCATGGTCCTAGAAGGGCCCTAGAAGGCCCTAAAGTGGTTCCGGGGGGCTTTAGAGTGTTCCCCGGGGTCTTACCATGGTCCTAGAAGGCCCTAAGTGGGTCCCAGGGGGCTCTAGAGGGTTTCTCGTGGTCCTAGAAGGGTCCTAGAAGGCCCTAAACTGGTCCCAGGGGGCTGTAGATTGTTTCTCATGGTCCTAGAAGGGTCCTAGAAGTCCCTAAAGGGGTCCCAGGGGGCTCTAGAGGGTTCCTTGTGGCCCTAGAAGGGTCTTAGAAGGCCCTAAGTGTGCCCAGAGGACTCCAGAGGATTCTTCGTGGTCCTAGAAGAGCTCTAGAAGGCACTAAATGGGTCCAAGGTTGCTCTACAGGGTTCCTCCTGGTCTTAGAAGGGTCCTAGAAGGCTCTAAGGGGTCCCAGTGGGCTCTAGAGGGTCCCTGGGGGTCCTAGAAGGGTCCTAGAAGGCCCTAAGGAGGTCCCAGGGGTCTCTAGAGGGTTTCCCAGGGACTTACAATGATCCTAGAAGGCCCTACGGGGGTCCCAGGTGTCTCTAGAGGGTTTCTCGTGGTCCTAGAAGGGTCCTAGAAGGCCCTAAGGGGGTCCCAGGGGACTCTAGAGGGTTCCTGGTGCCTCTACAAGGGTCTTAGAAAATCCTAGAAATTTCCCAGGGGGTTCTAGATGGTTCCTTGTAGTTCTAGAAGTGTTCTAGAAGGCCTTTAATGGGTCCCATGGGGCTCTAGAGGGTTCCTCGTGGTCCTAGAATGGTCCTAGAATGCCCCAAGGGGTTCCCAGGGGGCTCTAGAGGGTTCCTGGGGCTCCTAGAAGGGTCCTAGAAGGCTCTAAGGGGGTCCCAGTGTGCTCTAGAAGGTCCCTGGGGGCACTAGAAGGGTCCTAGAAGGCTCTAAGGGGGTCCCAGTGTGCTCTAGAAGGTCCCTGGGGGCACTAGAAGGGTCCTAGAAGGCTCTAAGGGGGTCCCAGTGTGCTCTAGAAGGTCCCTGGGGGCACTAGAAGGGTCCTAGAAGGCACTAAATCGGTCCCAAGGGGCTCTAGAGGGTTCCCCGGCATCTTACAATGGTCCTACATGGCCCTAAGTTGTCCCAGGAGGCTCTAGAGGGTTCCATGTGTTCCTACAATAACCCAGAAGGCCCTAAGGAGGTCCCAGGTGGCTCTAGATGGTTTCTCGTTGTCCTAGAAGGGTCATAGAAGGCTCTAAGGGGGTCCTAGGGAGCTCTAGAGGGTTCCTCGTGGTGCTAGAATGTACCTAGAAGGCTCTAAGGGGGTCCCAGGTGGCTCTAGAGGGTTCTTTGTGGTCTTAGAAGCGTCCGAGAAGGCCCTAAGTGGGTCCCAGAGGGCTCTAGAAGGTCCCTGGGGGCCCTAGAAATGTCCTAGAAGGCCCTAAGGAGGTCCCAGGTGCCTCTAGAGAGTTTCTCGTGGTCTTAGAAGGGTTCTAGAAGGCCCTATGGGGTCCCAGGGGGCTCTAGAGGGTCCCTGGGACACTAGAAGTGTCCTAGAAGGCCCTAAGTTGGTTTCAGGGTGCTCTAGGGGGTTCCTCATGTCCTAGAATTGTCCTAGGAGGCCCTAAGTGGGTCCCAGGGGGCTCTAGAGGGCTCCTGGTGACTCTAGAAGTCTCCTATAAAGCTCTAGAAGGGTCCCAGAAGGCTCTAGAGGGTTCCTGGTGACACTAGAAGGGTCCTAGAAAGACCTAGAATGGTCCCAGAGGGCTCTAGAGGGTTCCCGTGGGTCCTAGAAGGGTCCTAGAAGGCCCTAAAGGGGTCCCAAGGGGGTCTAGATGGTTCCTCGTGGTCCTAAAAGGGTCTTAGAAGGCCCTAAATGGGTCCCAGGGGGCTCTAGAGGGTTCCTCGTGGTTCTAAAAGGGTCCTAGAAGGCCCTAAAGGGGACCCAGGGGGCTCTAGAGGGTCCTTCGTGGTCTTAGAAGCGTCCGAGAAGGCCGTAAGGGTGTCCCAGGGGGCTCTAGAAGGTCCCTGGGGGCCCTAGAATGGTCCTAGAAGGCCCTAAGGAGGTCCCAGGGGGCTCTAGAGGGTTCCTGGTGGTCCTAGAAGGATTCTAGAAGGCCCTAAGTGGTTCCCAGAGGGCTCTAGAGGGTTTCTCGTTGTCCTAGAAGGGTCCTAGGAGGCCCTAAATGGGGCCCAGGGAGCTCTAGACGGTTCCTCGTGGTCCTAGGAGGATCCTAGAAGGACCTAAGTGGTTCCCAGAGGGCTCTTGATGGTTTCTTGTGGTCTTAGAATGGACCTAGAAGGCCCTAAAGTGGTCCCAGTGAACTCTAGAGGGTTCCTGGGGTTCCTAGAAGGGCCCTAGAAAGGTCTAAGAGGTTCCAGGGGGCTCTAGAGGGTCTCCGGGCGCCCTAGAATAGTCCTAGAAGGCCCTAAAGGGGTCCCAGGGGGCTCTAGAGCGTTCCCCGGGGTCTTACCATGGTCCTAGAAGGCCCTAAGTGGGTCCCAGGGGGCTCTAGAAGGTTTCTCGTGGTCCTAGAAGGGTCCTAGAAAGTCCTAAAGGGGTCCAAGGGAGCTTTAGAGGGTTCCTGGTGAATCTAGAAGTGTCCTAGAAAGCCCTAGAAGGGTCCCAGGGGGCTCTAGAGGTTTCCCTGTGGTCCTAGAAGGGTCCTAGAAGACCCTAAAGTGGTCCCAGGGGGCTCTAGATGGCTCCTGGTGCTCCTAGAAGGGTCCTAGAAGGCTCTAAGCTGTCCCAGGGGACTCTAGAGGGTACCTAGAGGGCCTAGAAGTGACCTAGAAGGCCCTAAAGGGGTCCCAGGGGGCTCTAGATGGTGCCTGTGGGTCCTAGAAGGGTCTTAGAAGGCCCTAAGGTGGTCCCAGGGGGCTCTAGAGGGTTCCTCGTGGTCCTAGAAGGGTTCTACAAAGCCCTAAGTGGTCCCAGTGGGCTCTAGAGGGTTCCTGGTGGTTTTAGAAGGCTCCCAGGGGTCTTTAGAGGGTCCCTGGAGGCCCTAGAAGTATCCTAGAAGGCACTAAAGGGGACCCAGGGGGCTCTAGAGTGTTCCCCGTGGTATTACAATCATCCTAGAAGGCCCTAGGGGGGTACCAGGGGTCTCTAGGTTGTTTCTCGTGGTCCTAAAAGGGTCCTAGAAGGCCCTAAAGTGGTCCCAGGGGGCTCTAGAGGGTTCCTGGTGGTCCTAGAAGGGTCCTAGAAGGCACTAAAGGGGTCCCAGGGGTCTCTAGAAGGTTCCCAGGGGTCTTACAATGATCCTAGAAGGCTCTAAGTGGGTCCCATGGGGCTCTAGATGGTTTCTCGTGGTCCTAGAAGGGTCCTAGAAGGCCCTAAAGGGGTCCCAGGGGGCTCTAGATTGTTTCTCGAGGTCCTAGAAGCGTCCTAGAAGGCCGTAAGTGCGTCCCAGGGGGCTCTAGAGGGTTCCTGGTGGTCCTAGAAGGATTCTAGAAGGCCCTAAGTGGTTCTCAGAGGGCTCTAGAGGGTTCCTCGTGGTCCTAGAAGGGTCTTAGAAGGCCATAAAGGGGTCCCAGGGTGCTCTAGAGGTCTTTAGTATGGATCTGGGGGGCTCTAGAAGGGTCTGGGCGCTTTTAGAATGGATGTGAGAAGCTCTAGAAGGGTTCAGGGTCTTTTTGAATCTCCCTGGGGGGCTCTAGAAGGGTCTGGGGGCTTTTAGAATTGTCCAGATGGGCTCTAGAAGGGTCTAGGGTCCTTTAGAATGGGTCTGGGGTGCTCTAGAAGGGTCTGGGGTCTTTTAAAATGGACGTGAGAAGATCTAGATGGGTCCAGGGACCTTTAGAATGTCGCTGAGGGCCTCTAGAAGGGTCTGGGGTCCTCTAGAAGGGACGTGAGATGCTCTAGAAGGGTCCAGGGTCCTTTAGAAGGTCTCTGGCGGCTCTAGAAGGGTCTGGAGGCTTCTAGAAGGGATGTGAGATGCTCTAGAAGGGTCCAGGGGCCTTTAGAACGTCTCTGGGGGGCTCTAGAAGGGTCTGGGGGCCTTTAGAAAGGACGTGAGAAGCTCTAGAAGGGTCCAGGGGCCTTTAGAACGTCTCTGGGGGGCTCTAGTGGGATCTGGGGTCTTTTAGAAGGACTCTGGGGCCCTCTAGAAGGGTCTAGGGTCCATTAGAATGGGTCTGGGAGGATTTAGAAGGGTCTAGATGCCTTTAGAACGTCTCTGGGGGGTCTAGAAGGGTCTGGGGTCTTTTAGAAGCGACGTGAGAAGCTCTAGAAGGGTCCAGGGTCCTTTAGAAGGTCTCTGGGGGGCTCTAGAAGGGTCTGTGGGCATTTAGAAGGGATGTGAGTGGCTGTAGAAGGGTCTGGGCGCCTTTAGAAGGTCTCTGGGGGGCTCTAGAAAGGTCTGGGTTCTTTTAGAAGGGACGTGAGAAGCTCTAGAAGGGTCCAAGGACCTTTAAAATAGTTCTGGGGGCTCTAGAGGAGTCTGGAGGCTGTTAGAATGGTCCAGATGGGCTCTAGAATGGCCTGGTCGCTTTTAGAAGGTCTCTGGGGGGCTCTCGAAGGGTCTGGGGTCTTTTAGAAGGGACGTGAGAAGCTCTAGAAGGGTCCAGGGGCCTTTAGAAGGTCTCTGGGGGGCACTCAAAGGGTCTGGGGGCTTTTAGAAGGGACGTGAGAAGCTCTGGAAGGGTCCAGGGGCCTTTAGAAGGGCTCTGGGGAGTCTAGAATGGTCTGGGGGCCTCTAGAATGGTCCAGAAGGGCTCTAGAATGGTCTTGGCACTTTTAGAAGGGCCCCGGTGGGTGCTAGAATGGTCTGGGGTCTTTTAGAATGGACGTCAGGTGCTCTAGAAGGGTCTGGGGGCTTTTAGAAGGGTCCAGTGGAGCTCTAGGAGGGTCTGGGGGCCTTTAGAAGGGCTCTGGCGGTCTTTAGAGACATCTGGGGGCCTTTAGAAGGACTCTGGGGGCCTCTAGAAGGGTCTAGAGGCCTTTAGATTTGTCTAGAGGGGCTCTAGAAGGACTAATCCCCTAACCCTAACAATTAACCCTAACCCCCTATCCCCAACCCTGACCCTAACCGGATAACCATAACCCTAATCCCTATCCCCCTAACCCTAATCCCTTACACCCTAACCCCGTAACCCTAAGCACATAACACTAAACCCTAACCCTAACCCTAACCCTAACCTTAACCCCTAACCCTAACCCTCACCCTAAACCCTAACCATAACCCTAAACCTAACCCAACCCTGACCCTAACCCTAACCACAAACCCTAACCCCTAACCCTAACTCTAACCCTAACCCTAACCCTAATGACCCTAAACTCTAACCCTCACCCTAACCCCTAACCATAACCATAACCCTAACCATAACCCTAACCCTAATGACCCTAACCCTAGCCCTAACCCTAACTCTAATGACCCTAACCCTAACCCTAAACCTAACCCCTAACCCTAACCCTAACCCTAAACCTAACCCCTAACCCCTAACCCTAATGACCCTAACACTAACCCTAACCCAACCCTAACCCTAACCCTAACCCTAACCCTAAACCCTAACCCTAAACCCTAACCCTAACCCCTAACACCTAACCCTAACCCCAAACTCTAACCCCTAACCCCTAACCCTAACCCCTAACCCCTAACCCTAATGACCCTAACACTAACCCTAACCATAAACCCTAACCCTAACCCTAACACTAACCCTAACCCCAACCCCTAACCCTAACCCTAAACCTTAACCCTAACCCCTAACCCCTAACCCTAACCCCTAACTCTAACCCCTAACCCCTAACCCTAACCCCTAACCCTAAACCCTAACTCTAACCATAACCCCTAACCCCTTACCCTAACCCTAATGACCCTAACCCTAACACTAACCCCTAACTTCTAGAGCTTCTCACGTCCCTACTAAAAGCCCCTGGACCCTTCTAGAGCCCCCTGGGTCCCTTCTAAAAGTGCCAAGACCCTTCTAGAGCCCATCTGGACAATTCTAAAGGCCCCCAGATCCCTCTGGACCCCCCAGAGACCTTCTAAAGGCCCCTGGACCCTTCTAGAGCTTCTCACGTCCCTTCTAAAAGCCCCCAGACCCTTCTAGAGCCCCCCAGAGACATTATAAAGGCCCCTGGACCCTTCTAGAGCTTCTCATGACCCTTTTAAAAGCCCCCAGACCCATCTAGAGCCCCCCAGAGACATTCTAAAGGCACCTGGACCCTTCAAGAGCTTCTCACGCCCATTCTAAAAGAACCCAGACCCTTCTAGAGCCCCCCAGAGAGTTTCAAAAAGACCCTGAACCCTTCTAGAGCTTCTTACATCCCTTCTAAAAGCCCCCAGACCCTTCTAGAGCCCCCCAGATCCAATCTAAAGATATCTAGAGCCCCCTGGGACCCCTTTACGGCCTTCTAAGACCCTTCTAGGACCACGAGGAGCCATCTAGAGCCCCCTGGGACCCCTTAAGGCCTTCTAGGACCCATCTAGGACCACGAGAATCCCTCTAGAGCCCCCTGGGACCTCTTTAGGGCCTTCTTGGACCCTTCTAGGGCCCCCCAGGGACCCTCTAGAACCCACTGGGACCCACTTAGGGCCTTCTAGGACCCTTCTAGGACCACGAGAAACCCTCTAGAGCCACCTGGGACTCCCGTAGGGCCTTCTAGGATCATTGTAAGCCCCCAGGGAACCCTCTAGAGCCCTCTGGGACCCTTCTAGGGCTTTCTAGGACCCTTTTAGAATCACCAGGAACCCTCTAGAGCACCCTGGGACCCTTCTAGGGCTTTCTTGGACACTTTTAGAGTCACCAGGGACCCTCTAGAGCCCCCTGGGACCCCTCTAGGACCACGAGAAACCCTCTAGAGCTCCCTGGGACCCACTTAGTGCCTTCTAGGACGCTTCTAGGGACACCAGAGACCCTCTAGAGCCCCCTGGGACCCACTTAGGGCCTTCTAGGACCCTTCTAGGACCACGAGGAACCCTCTAGAGCCCCCTGAGACCCGCTTAGGACCTTCTAGGACCCTTCTATGACCACGAGGAACCCTCTAGAGCCACCTAGGACCCCCTTAGGGCATTCTAGAATTCTTCTTGGACCCCCAGGGACCCTCTAGAGCCCACTGGACCCCCTTAGGGCCTTCTAGGACCCTTCTAGGACCACGAGAAACAATCTAGAGCCCCCTGGGACCCCCTTAGGGCCAACTAGGACCAGTGTAAGACCCTGGGGAACCCTCTAGAGCCCCCTGGGTCCCCTTTAGGGCCTTCTAGGACCCTTCTAGGGACCCCAGGGACCCTCTAGAGCCCACTGGGACTGCCTTAGGGCCTACTAGGACCCTTCTAGGACTATGAGGAACCCTCTAGAGCCCCCTGGGACACACTTAGGGCCATCTAGGACCCTTCTAGGACCCACGGGAACCATCTAGATCCCCGTGGGACCCCCTTCGGGCCTTCTAGGACACTTCTAAGTCCTCCAGGGACCCTCTAGAGCCCCCTGGGGCCGCTTAGAGCCTTCTAGGACCCTTCTAGGACCTGTGGGTACCCTCTAGAGCCCCCTGGGACCCTTCTAGGGCTTTCTAGGACACGTCTAGAGTCACCAGAAACCCACTAGAGATCCCTTGGACCCCTTAAGGGCCTTCTAGGACCCTTCTAGGACCACGAGAAAACTTCCAGAGCCCCCTGGGACCCACTTAGGGCCTTCTAGGACCATTTTAAGACCCCGGGGAACCCTGTAGAGCCCCCTGGGACCCCTTTAGGGCCTTCTAAGACCATTTTAAGATATCGGGTAACCCTCTAGAACCCCTGGGACCCCCTTAGGGCCTTCTAGGGCCCTTCTAGTGCAGGCAGGGACCCTCTAGAGCCCCCTGGGATCCACTCAGGGCCTTCTAGGACCATTTTAAGACTCTCTGGAACCATCTAGAGCCCCCTGGGAAAACTTAGAGCATTCTAGGACCCTTCTAGGACCCCAGGAATATTCTAGAACCCCCTGGGACCACCTTAGGGCCTTCTAGTACCGTTCTAGGACCACCAGGAACCCTCTAGAGCCCCCTGTGACCCCCTTAGGGCCTTCTAGGACCCTTCTCGGACCACCAGGAACCCTCTAGAGCCCCCTGTGACACTCTTAGGGCCTTCTAGGACTCTTCTAGGACCACGAGGAAACCATCTAGAGCCCCCTGGGTCCCGCTTAGGGCCTTCTAGGACCATGGTAAGACCCCGGGGAACCCTCTAGAGCACCCTGGGTCCTCTATACAGCCTTCTAGGACCCTTCTAGGACCACCAGGATCCCTCTAGAGCCCCCTGGGACCCACTTAGGGCCATCTAGGGGTCTTCTAGGACCACGAGTAACCATCTAGAGACCCGTGGGATGACTTAAGGGCCTTCTAGGGGTCTTCTAGGGCCACGAGTAACCATCTAGAGACATGTGGGACCACTTAAGGGCCTTCTTGGACACTTCTTGGTCCACAAGAGACCCTCTAGAGCCCCCTGGGACCCCTTAGAGCCTTCTAGGTCCATTCTATGAGCCCCAGGAAACACATAGAGCCCCCTGGGACCCCTTTAGGGCCTTCTAGGACCCTTCTAGGACAACCAGGAGCCCTCTAGAGCCCCCTAGGACCCACTTAGGGCCTTCTAGGACTCTTCTAGTACCCCCAGGGACCCTCTAGAGCCACCTGGGACCCTTTTAGGGCCTTCTAGGACCCTCCTAGGACCCACGGGTACCCTCTAGAGCCCTCTGGGACCCTTCTAGGCCTTTCTTGGACCCTTTTAGAATCACCAGGAACCCTCCAGAGTCCCCTGGGACCCTTCTAGGGCTTTCTAGGACCCTTCTAGGACCACGAGGAACCCTCTATTGCCCCCGGGACCATTTTAGGGCCTTCTAGGACCCTTCTAGGACTACGAGAAACCATCTATAGCTCTCTGGGACCCCTTTAGGGCGTTCTAGGACTCTTCTAGGGTCCCCAGAGACCGTCTAGAGCCCCCTGGGATGCCTTAGAGCCTTCGAGGACCCTTCTAGGACCACGAGGAACCCTCTAGAGCCCCCTGGGACCCCCTTAGGGCATTCTAGGACCCTTCTAGGGCCCCCAGGGACCCTCTAGAGCCCCCTGGGACCCCCTTAGGGCTTTCTAAGACCCTTCTAGGACCACCAGGAGCCCTCTATAGCCCTCTGGGACCCTCTTTGCGCCTTCTAGGACCCTTCTAGTGCCCCCAGGGACACTCTAGAGCCCCCTGGGACTTCTTAGAGCCTACTAGGACCCTTCTAGGATCACCAGGAACCCTCTAGAGCCCCCTGGGACCTCCTTAGGTCCTTCGAGGACCGTTCTAGGGTCACCAGGAACCCTCTAGAGCCCTCTGGGACCCACTTAGGGCCTTCTAGGACCCTTCTAGGACCACGAGGAACTCTCTAGAGCCCCCTGGGACTTGCTTAAGGCCTTCTAGGACTCTTCTAGGACCACGAGAAACCATCTAGAGCCCCCTGGGACCCACTTAGGGCATTCTAGGTTCATTTTAAGACCCTGGGGAACCCTCTAGAGCCTCGTGGTACCACTTAGAGCCTTGTAGGACCCTTCTAGGACAAGAAGGAACCCTCTAGAGCCCTCTGGGACCCCCTTAGGGCCTTCTAGTACCCTTCTAGGGCCCCCAGGGACCTTCTAGAGCCCCCTGGTTACCCTTTGAGCCTTCTAGAACCCTTCTAGGAGCCCCAGGAACCCTCTAGAGCCCGCTGGGACCCCCTTAGGGCCTTCTAGGACCCTTCTAGGACCACAAGGAACCCTCTAGAGCCCCCTGGGAATCCTTTAGGGCCTTCTAGGACAATTCTAGGGCCACCAGGGTCCGTCTAGAGCCCCCTGGGACCCCTTTAGGGCCTTCTAGGACCCTTCTAGGACCACCAGGAGCCCTCTAGAGCCCCCTAGGACCCACTTAGGGCCTTCTAGGACTCTTCTAGTACCCCCAGGGACCCTCTAGAGCCCCCTGGGACCCTTTTAGGGCCTTCTAGGACCCTCCTAGGACCCACGGGTACCCTCTAGAGCCCTCTGGGACCCTTCTAGGCCTTTCTTGGACCCTTTTAGAATCACCAGGAACCCTCCAGAGTCCCCTGGGACCCTTCTAGGGCCTTCTAGGACACTTCTAGGACCACGAGGAACCCTCTAGAGCCCCCGGGACCATTTTAGGGCCTTCTAGGACCCTTCTAGGACCACGAGAAACCATCTATAGCTCTCTGGGACCCCTTTAGGGCGTTCTAGGACTCTTCTAGGGTCCCCAGAGTCCGTCTAGAGCCCCCTGGGATGCCTTAGAGCCTTCGAGGACCCTTCTAGGACCACGAGGAACCCCCTAGAGCCCCCTGGGACCCCCTTAGGGCATTCTAGGACCCTTCTAGGGCCCCCAGGGACCCTCTAGAGCCCCCTGGGACCCACTTAGGGCCTTCTAAGACCCTTCTAGGACCACCAGGAGCCCTCTATAGCCCTCTGGGACACCTTTTTGCACATTCTAGGACACTTCTAGTGCCCCCAGAGACCCTCTAGAGCTCCCTGGGAGTCTTTAGGGCCTACTAGGACCCTTCTAGGATCACCAGGAACCCTCTAGAGCCCTCTGGGACCCACTTAGGGCCTTCTAGGACCCTTCTAGGACCACGAGGAACCCTCTAGAGCCCCCTGGGACCCCCTTAGGGCATTCTAGGACCCTTCTAGGGCCCCCAGGGACCCTCTAGAGCCCCCTGGGACCCCCTTAGGGCTTTCTAAGACCCTTCTAGGACCACCAGGAGCCCTCTATACCCCTCTGGGACCCTCTTTGCGCCTTCTAGGACCCTTCTAGTGCCCCAGGGACGCTCTAGAGCCCCCTGGGACTCTTTAGGGCCTACTAGGACCCTTCTAGGACCACGAGAAATCCTCTAGAGCCCCCTGGGACCTTCTTAGGTCCTTCGAGGACCGTTCTAGGGTCACCAGGAACCCTCTAGAGCCCTCTGGGACCCACTTAGGGCCTTCTAGGACCCTTCTAGGACCACGAGGAACTCTCTAGAGCCCCCTGGGACTTGCTTAAGGCCTTCTAGGACTCTTCTAGGACCACGAGAAACCATCTAGAGCCCCCTGGGACCCACTTAGGGCATTCTAGGTTCATTTTAAGACCCTGGGGAACCCTCTAGAGCCTCATGGTACCACTTAGAGCCTTGTAGGACCCTTCTAGGACCAGAAGGAACCCTCTAGAGCCCCCTGGGACCCCCTTAGGGCCTTCTAGGACAATTCTAGCGCCCCCAGGGACCCTCTAGAGCCCCCTGGGACACACTTAGGGCCTTCTAGGACCCTTCTAGGACACAGGGAACCCTCAAGAGCCCCCTGGGACCCCCTTAGGGCTTTCTAGGGCCATGGTAAGACCCTGGGGAACCCTCCAGAGCACCCTGGGTCCTCTTTAGTGCCTTCTAGTACCCTTCTAGGGCCCCCAGGGACCTTCTAGAGCCCCCTGGTTACACTTTGAGCCTTCTAGAACCCTTCTAGGAGCCCCAGGAACCCTCTAGAGCCTGCTGGGACCCCCTTAGGGCCTTCTAGGACCCTTCTAGGACCACAAGGAACCCTCTAGAGCCCCCTGGGACCCCTTTAGGGCCTTCTAGGACAATTCTAGGGCCGCCAGGGTCCGTCTAGAGCCCCCTGGGACCCCTTTAGGGCCTTCTAGGACCCTTCTAGGACCACCAGGAGCCCTCTAGAGCCCCCTAGGACCCACTTAGGGCCTTCTAGGACTCTTCTAGTACCCCCAGGGACCCTCTAGAGCCCGCTGGGACCCTTTTAGGGCCTTCTAGGACCCTCCTAGGACCCACGGGTACCCTCTAGAGCCCTCTGGGACCCTTCTAGGCCTTTCTTGGACCCTTTTAGAATCACCAGGAACCCTCCAGAGTCCCCTGGGACCCTTCTAGGGCTTTCTAGGACCCTTCTAGGACCACGAGGAACCCTCTAGAGCCCCCGGGACCATTTTAGGGCCTTCTAGGACCCTTCTAGGACCACGAGGAACCCTCTAGAGCCCCCTGGGACCCCCTTAGGGCATTCTAGGACCCTTCTAGGGCCCCCAGGGACCCTCTAGAGCCCCCTGGGACCCCCTTAGGGCTTTCTAAGACCCTTCTAGGACCACCAGGAGCCCTCTATAGCCCTCTGGGACCCTCTTTGCTCCTTCTAGGACCCTTCTAGTGCCCCCAGGGACACTCTAGAGCCCCCTGGGACTCCTTAGAGCCTACTAGGACCCTTCTAGGACCACGAGAAACCCTCTAGAGCCCCCTGGGACCTTCTTAGGTCCTTCGAGGACCGTTCTAGGGTCACCAGGAACCCTCTAGAGCCCTCTGGGACCCACTTAGGGCCTTCTAGGACCCTTCTAGGACCACGAGGAACTCTCTAGAGCCCCCTGAGACTTGCTTAAGGCCTTCTAGGACTCTTCTAGGACCACGAGAAACCATCTAGAGCCCCCTGGGACCCACTTAGGGCATTCTAGGTTCATTTTAAGACCCTGGGGAACCCTCTAGAGCCTCGTGGTACCACTTAGAGCCTTGTAGGACCCTTCTAGGACCAGAAGGAACCCTCTAGAGCCCTCTGGGACCCCCTTAGGGCCTTCTAGGACAATTCTAGCGCCCCCAGGGACCCTCTAGAGCCCCCTGGGACACACTTAGGGCCTTCTAGGACCCTTCTAGGACACAGGGAACCCTCAAGAGCCCCCTGGGACCCCCTTAGGGCTTTCTAGGGCCATGGTAAGACCCCGGGGAACCCTCCAGAGCACCCTGGGTCCTCTTTAGTGCCTTCTAGTACCCTTCTAGGGCCACCAGGGACCTTCTAGAGCCCCCTGGTTACCCTTTGAGCCTTCTAGAACCCTTCTAGGAGCCCCAGGAACCCTCTAGAGCCCGCTGGGACCCCCTTAGGGCCTTCTAGGACCCTTCTAGGACCACAAGGAACCCTCTAGAGCCCCCTGGGACCCCTTTAGGGCCTTCTAGGACAATTCTAGTGCCGCCAGGGTCCGTCTAGAGCCCCATGGGACCCCTTTAGGGCCTTCTAGGACCCTTCTAGGACCACCAGGAGCCCTCTAGAGCCCCCTAGGACCCACTTAGGGCCTTCTAGGACTCTTCTAGTACCCCCAGGGACCCTCTAGAGCCCCCTGGGACCCTTTTAGGGCCTTCTAGGACCCTCCTAGGACCCACGGGTACCCTCTAGAGCCCTCTGGGACCCTTCTAGGCCTTTCTTGGACCCTTTTAGAATCACCAGGAACCCTCTAGAGCCCCCGGGACCCTTCTAGGGCCTTCTAGGACCCTTCTAGGACCACGAGGAACCCTCTAGAGCCCCCTGGGACCCCCTTAGGGCATTTTAGGACCCTTCTAGGGCCCCCAGGGACCCTCTAGAGACCCTGGGACCCACTTAGGGCCTTCTAAGACCCTTCTAGGACCACCAGGAGCCCTCTAGAGCCCTCTGGGACACCTTTTTGCACATTCTAGGACACTTCTAGTGCCCCCAGAGACCCTCTAGAGCTCCCTGGGAGTCTTTAGGGCCTACTAGGACCCTTCTAGGATCACCAGGAACCCTCTAGAGCCCTCTGGGACCCACTTAGGGCCTTCTAGGACCCTTCTAGGACCACGAGGAACCCTCTAGAGCCCCCTGGGACCCCCTTAGGGCATTCTAGGACCCTTCTAGGGCCCCCAGGGACCCTCTAGAGCCCCCTGGGACCCCCTTAGGGCTTTCTAAGACCCTTCTAGGACCACCAGGAGCCCTCTATAGCCCTCTGGGACCCTCTTTGCGCCTTCTAGGACCCTTCTAGTGCCCCCAGGGACACTCTAGAGCCCCCTGGGACTCCTTAGGGCCTACTAGGACCCTTCTAGGACCACGAGAAACCCTCTAGAGCCCCCTGGGACCTCCTTAGGTCCTTCTAGGACCGTTCTAGGGTCACCAGGAACCCTCTAGAGCCCTCTGGGACCCACTTAGGGCCTTCTAGGACCCTTCTAGGACCACGAGGAACTCTCTAGAGCCCCCTGGGACTTGCTTAAGGACTTCTAGGACCCTTCTAGGACCACAAGGAACCCTCTAGAGCCCCCTGCGACCCCTTTAGGGCCTTCTAGGACAATTCTAGGGCTGCCAGGGTCCGTCTAGAGCCCCCTGGGACCCCTTTAGGGCCTTCTAGGACCCTTCTAGGACCACCAGGAGCCCTCTAGAGCCCACTAGGACCCACTTAGGGCCTTCTAGGACTCTTCTAGTACCCCCAGGGACCCTCTAGAGCCCGCTGGGACCCTTTTAGGGCCTACTAGGACCCTCCTAGGACCCACGGGTTCCCTCTAGAGCCCTCTGGGACCCTTCTAGGCCTTTCTTGGACCCTTTTAGAATCACCAGGAACCCTCCAGAGTCCCCTGGGACCCTTCTAGGGCTTTCTAGGACCCTTCTAGGACCACGAGGAACCCTCTAGAGCCCCCGGGACCATTTTAGGGCCTTCTAGGACCCTTCTAGGACCACGAGAAACCATCTATAGCTCTCTGGGACCCCTTTAGGGCGTTCTAGGACTCTTCTAGGGTCCCCAGAGACCGTCTAGAGCCCCCTGGGATGCCTTAGAGCCTTCGAGGACCCTTCTAGGACCACGAGGAACCCTCTAGAGCCCCCTGGGACCCCCTTAGGGCATTCTAGGACCCTTCTAGGGCCCCCAGGGACCCTCTAGAGCCCCCTGGGACCCCCTTAGGGCTTTCTAAGACCCTTCTAGGACCACCAGGAGCCCTCTATAGCCCTCTGGGACCCTCTTTGCTCCTTCTAGGACCCTTCTAGTGCCCCCAGGGACACTCTAGAGCCCCCTGGGACTCCTTAGAGCCTACTAGGACCCTTCTAGGACCACGAGAAACCCTCTAGAGCCCCCTGGGACCTTCTTAGGTCCTTCGAGGACCGTTCTAGGGTCACCAGGAACCCTCTAGAGCCCTCTGGGACCCACTTAGGGCCTTCTAGGACCCTTCTAGGACCACGAGGAACTCTCTAGAGCCCCCTGAGACTTGCTTAAGGCCTTCTAGGACTCTTCTAGGACCACGAGAAACCATCTAGAGCCCCCTGGGACCCACTTAGGGCATTCTAGGTTCATTTTAAGACCCTGGGGAACCCTCTAGAGCCTCGTGGTACCACTTAGAGCCTTGTAGGACCCTTCTAGGACCAGAAGGAACCCTCTAGAGCCCCCTGGGACCCCCTTAGGGCCTTCTAGGACACTTCTAGCGCCCCCAGGGACCCTCTAGAGCCCCCTGGGACACACTTAGGGCCTTCTAGGACCCTTCTAGGACACAGGGAACCCTCAAGAGCCCCCTGGGACCCCCTTAGGGCTTTCTAGGGCCATGGTAAGACCCTGGGGAACCCTCCAGAGCACCCTGGGTCCTCTTTAGTGCCTTCTAGTACCCTTCTAGGGCCCCCAGGGACCTTCTAGAGCCCCCTGGTTACCCTTTGAGCCTTCTAGAACCCTTCTAGGAGCCCCAGGAACCCTCTAGAGCCCGCTGGGACCCCCTTAGGGCCTTCTAGGACCCTTCTAGGACCACAAGGAACCCTCTAGAGCCCCCTGGGACCCCTTTAGGGCCTTCTAGGACAATTCTAGGGCCGCCAGGGTCCGTCTAGAGCCCCCTGGGACCCCTTTAGGGCCTTCTAGGACCCTTCTAGGACCACCAGGAGCCCTCTAGAGCCCCCTAGGACCCACTTAGGGCCTTCTAGGACTCTTCTAGTACCCCCAGGGACCCTCTAGAGCCCCCTGGGACCCTTTTAGGGCCTTCTAGAACCCTCCTAGGACCCACGGGTACCCTCTAGAGCCCTCTGGGACCCTTCTAGGGCTTTCTTGGACCCTTTTAGAATCACCAGGAACCCTCTAGAGCCCCCGGGACCCTTCTAGGGCCTTCTAGGACCCTTCTAGGACCACGAGGAACCCTCTAGAGCCCCCTGGGACCCCCTTAGGGCATTTTAGGACCCTTCTAGGGCCCCCAGGGACCCTCTAGAGACCCTGGGACCCACTTAGGGCCTTCTAAGACCCTTCTAGGACCACCAGGAGCCCTCTATAGCCCTCTGGGACACCTTTTTGCACATTCTAGGACACTTCTAGTGCCCCCAGAGACCCTCTAGAGCTCCCTGGGAGTCCTTAGGGCCTACTAGGACCCTTCTAGGATCACCAGGAACCCTCTAGAGCCCTCTGGGACCCACTTAGGGCCTTCTAGGACCCTTCTAGGACCACGAGGAACCCTCTAGAGCCCCCTGGGACCCCCTTAGGGCATTCTAGGACCCTTCTAGGGCCCCCAGGGACCCTCTAGAGCCCCCTGGGACCCCCTTAGGGCTTTCTAAGACCCTTCTAGGACCACCAGGAGCCCTCTATAGCCCTCTGGGACCCTCTTTGCGCCTTCTAGGACCCTTCTAGTGCCCCCAGGGACACTCTAGAGCCCCCTGGGACTCCTTAGGGCCTACTAGGACCCTTCTAGGACCACGAGGAACCCTCTAGAGCCCCCTGGGACCCCCTTAGGGCATTCTAGGACCCTTCTAGGGCCCCCAGGGACCCTCTAGAGCCCCCTGGGACCCCCTTAGGGCTTTCTAAGACCCTTCCAGGACCACCAGAAGCCCTCTATAGCCCTCTGGGACCCTCTTTACGCCTTCTAGGACCCTTCTAGTGCCCCCAGGGACACTCTAGAGCCCCCTGGGACTCCTTAGGGCCTACTAGGACCCTTCTAGGACCACGAGAAACCCTCTAGAGCCCCCTGGGACCTCCTTAGGTCCTTCTAGGACCGTTCTAGGGTCACCAGGAACCCTCTAGAGCCCTCTGGGACCCACTTAGGGCCTTCTAGGACCCTTCTAGGACCACGAGGAACTCTCTAGAGCCCCCTGGGACTTGCTTAAGGACTTCTAGGACCCTTCTAGGACCACAAGGAACCCTCTAGAGCCCCCTGGGACCCCTTTAGGGCCTTCTAGGACAATTCTAGGGCCGCCAGGGTCCGTCTAGAGCCCCCTGGGACCCCTTTAGGGCCTTCTAGGACCCTTCTAGGACCACCAGGAGCCCTCTAGAGCCCCCTAGGACCCACTTAGGGCCTTCTAGGACTCTTCTAGTACCCCCAGGGACCCTCTAGAGCCCCCTGGGACCCTTTTAGGGCCTTCTAGGACCCTCCTAGGACCCACGGGTACCCTCTAGAGCCCTCTGGGACCCTTCTAGGCCTTTCTTGGACCCTTTTAGAATCACCAGGAACCCTCTAGAGCCCCCGGGACCCTTCTAGGGCCTTCTAGGACCCTTCTAGGACCACGAGAAACCATCTATAGCTCTCTGGGACCCCTTTAGGGCGTTCTAGGACTCTTCTAGGGTCCCCAGAGACCGTCTAGAGCCCCCTGGGATGCCTTAGAGCCTTCGAGGACCCTTCTAGGACCACGAGGAACCCTCTAGAGCCCCCTGGGACCCCCTTAGGGCATTTTAGGACCCTTCTAGGGCCCCCAGGGACCCTCTAGAGACCCTGGGACCCACTTAGGGCCTTCTAAGACCCTTCTAGGACCACCAGGAGCCCTCTATAGCCCTCTGGGACACCTTTTTGCACATTCTAGGACACTTCTAGTGCCCCCAGAGACCCTCTAGAGCTCCCTGGGAGTCTTTAGGGCCTACTAGGACCCTTCTAGGATCACCAGGAACGCTCTAGAGCCCTCTGGGACCCACTTAGGGCCTTCTAGGACCCTTCTAGGACCACGAGGAACCCTCTAGAGCCCCCTGGGACCCCCTTAGGGCATTCTAGGACCCTTCTAGGGCCCCCAGGGACCATCTAGAGCCCTCTGGGACCCCCTTAGGGCTTTCTAAGACCCTTCTAGGACCACCAGGAGCCCTCTATAGCCCTCTGGGACCCTCTTTGCGCCTTCTAGGACCCTTCTAGTGCCCCCAGGGACACTCTAGAGCCCCCTGGGACTCTTTAGGGCCTACTAGGACCCTTCTAGGACCACGAGGAACCCTCTAGAGCCCCCTGGGACCCCTTTAGGGCATTCTAGGACCCTTCTAGGGCCCCCAGGGACCCTCTAGAGCCCCCTGGGACTCTTTAGGGCCTACTAGGACCCTTCTAGGACCACGAGGAACCCTCTAGAGCCCCCTGGGATGCCTTAGAGCCTTCGAGGACCCTTCTAGGACCACGAGGAACCCTCTAGAGCCCCCTGGGACCCCCTTAGGGCATTCTAGGACCCTTCTAGGGCCCCCAGGGACCCTCTAGAGCCCCCTGGGACCCCCTTAGGGCTTTCTAAGACCCTTCTAGGACCACCAGGAGCCCTCTATAGCCCTCTGGGACCCTCTTTGCTCCTTCTAGGACCCTTCTAGTGCCCCCAGGGACACTCTAGAGCCCCCTGGGACTCCTTAGAGCCTACTAGGACCCTTCTAGGACCACGAGAAACCCTCTAGAGCCCCCTGGGACCTTCTTAGGTCCTTCGAGGACCGTTCTAGGGTCACCAGGAACCCTCTAGAGCCCTCTGGGACCCACTTAGGGCCTTCTAGGACCCTTCTAGGACCACGAGGAACTCTCTAGAGCCCCCTGAGACTTGCTTAAGGCCTTCTAGGACTCTTCTAGGACCACGAGAAACCATCTAGAGCCCCCGGGGACCCACTTAGGGCATTCTAGGTTCATTTTAAGACCCTGGGGAACCCTCTAGAGCCTCGTGGTACCACTTAGAGCCTTGTAGGACCCTTCTAGGACCAGAAGGAACCCTCTAGAGCCCCCTGGGACCCCCTTAGGGCCTTCTAGGACAATTCTAGCGCCCCCAGGGACCCTCTAGAGCCCCCTGGGACACACTTAGGGCCTTCTAGGACCCTTCTAGGACACAGGGAACCCTCAAGAGCCCCCTGGGACCCCCTTAGGGCTTTCTAGGGCCATGGTAAGACCCTGGGGAACCCTCCAGAGCACCCTGGGTCCTCTTTAGTGCCTTCTAGTACCCTTCTAGGGCCCCCAGGGACCTTCTAGAGCCCCCTGGTTACCCTTTGAGCCTTCTAGAACCCTTCTAGGAGCCCCAGGAACCCTCTAGAGCCCGCTGGGACCCCCTTAGGGCCTTCTAGGACCCTTCTAGGACCACAAGGAACCCTCTAGAGCCCCCTGGGACCCCTTTAGGGCCTTCTAGGACAATTCTAGGGCCGCCAGGGTCCGTCTAGAGCCCCCTGGGACCCCTTTAGGGCCTTCTAGGACCCTTCTAGGACCACCAGGAGCCCTCTAGAGCCCCCTAGGACCCACTTAGGGCCTTCTAGGACTCTTCTAGTACCCCCAGGGACCCTCTAGAGCCCCCTGGGACCCTTTTAGGGCCTTCTAGGACCCTCCTAGGACCCACGGGTACCCTCTAGAGCCCTCTGGGACCCTTCTAGGCCTTTCTTGGACCCTTTTAGAATCACCAGGAACCCTCTAGAGCCCCCGGGACCCTTCTAGGGCCTTCTAGGACCCTTCTAGGACCACGAGGAACCCTCTAGAGCCCACTGGGACCCCCTTAGGGCATTTTAGGACCCTTCTAGGGCCCCCAGGGACCCTCTAGAGACCCTGGGACCCACTTAGGGCCTTCTAAGACCCTTCTAGGACCACCAGGAGCCCTCTATAGCCCTCTGGGACACCTTTTTGCACATTCTAGGACACTTCTAGTGCCCCCAGAGACCCTCTAGAGCTCCCTGGGAGTCCTTAGGGCCTACTAGGACCCTTCTAGGATCACCAGGAACCCTCTAGAGCCCTCTGGGACCCACTTAGGGCCTTCTAGGACCCTTCTAGGACCACGAGGAACCCTCTAGAGCCCCCTGGGACCCCCTTAGGGCATTCTAGGACCCTTCTAGGGCCCCCAGGGACCCTCTAGAGCCCCCTGGGACCCCCTTAGGGCTTTCTAAGACCCTTCTAGGACCACCAGGAGCCCTCTATAGCCCTCTGGGACCCTCTTTGCGCCTTCTAGGACCCTTCTAGTGCCCCCAGGGACACTCTAGAGCCCCCTGGGTCTCCTTAGGGCCTACTAGGACCCTTCTAGGACCACGAGGAACCCTCTAGAGCCCCCTGGGACCCCCTTAGGGCATTCTAGGACCCTTCTAGGGCCCCCAGGGACCCTCTAGAGCCCCCTGGGACCCCCTTAGGGCTTTCTAAGACCCTTCCAGGACCACCAGGAGCCCTCTATAGCCCTCTGGGACCCTCTTTACGCATTCTAGGACCCTTCTAGTGCCCCCAGGGACACTCTAGAGCCCCCTGGGACTCCTTAGGGCCTACTAGGACCCTTCTAGGACCACGAGAAACCCTCTAGAGCCCCCTGGGACCTCCTTAGGTCCTTCTAGGACCGTTCTAGGGTCACCAGGAACCCTCTAGAGCCCTCTGGGACCCACTTAGGGCCTTCTAGGACCCTTCTAGGACCACGAGGAACTCTCTAGAGCCCCCTGGGACTTGCTTAAGGACTTCTAGGACCCTTCTAGGACCACAAGGAACCCTCTAGAGCCCCCTGGGACCCCTTTAGGGCCTTCTAGGACAATTCTAGGGCCGCCAGGGTCCGTCTAGAGCCCCCTGGGACCCCTTTAGGGCCTTCTAGGACCCTTCTAGGACCACCAGGAGCCCTCTAGAGCCCCCTAGGACCCACTTAGGGCCTTCTAGGACTCTTCTAGTACCCCCAGGGACCCTCTAGAGCCCCCTGGGACCCTTTTAGGGCCTTCTAGGACCCTCCTAGGACCCACGGGTACCCTCTAGAGCCCTCTGGGACCCTTCTAGGCCTTTCTTGGACCCTTTTAGAATCACCAGGAACCCTCTAGAGCCCCCGGGACCCTTCTAGGGCCTTCTAGGACCCTTCTAGGACCACGAGAAACCATCTATAGCTCTCTGGGACCCCTTTAGGGCGTTCTAGGACTCTTCTAGGGTCCCCAGAGACCGTCTAGAGCCCCCTGGGATGCCTTAGAGCCTTCGAGGACCCTTCTAGGACCACGAGGAACCCTCTAGAGCCCCCTGGGACCCCCTTAGGGCATTTTAGGACCCTTCTAGGGCCCCCAGGGACCCTCTAGAGACCCTGGGACCCACTTAGGGCCTTCTAAGACCCTTCTAGGACCACCAGGAGCCCTCTATAGCCCTCTGGGACACCTTTTTGCACATTCTAGGACACTTCTAGTGCCCCCAGAGACCCTCTAGAGCTCCCTGGGAGTCTTTAGGGCCTACTAGGACCCTTCTAGGATCACCAGGAACGCTCTAGAGCCCTCTGGGACCCACTTAGGGCCTTCTAGGACCCTTCTAGGACCACGAGGAACCCTCTAGAGCCCCCTGGGACCCCCTTAGGGCATTCTAGGACCCTTCTAGGGCCCCCAGGGACCATCTAGAGCCCTCTGGGACCCCCTTAGGGCTTTCTAAGACCCTTCTAGGACCACCAGGAGCCCTCTATAGCCCTCTGGGACCCTCTTTGCGCCTTCTAGGACCCTTCTAGTGCCCCCAGGGACACTCTAGAGCCCCCTGGGACTCTTTAGGGCCTACTAGGACCCTTCTAGGACCACGAGGAACCCTCTAGAGCCCCCTGGGACCACTTTAGGGCATTCTAGGACCCTTCTAGGGCCCCCAGGGACCCTCTAGAGCCCCCTGGGACTCTTTAGGGCCTACTAGGACCCTTCTAGGACCACGAGGAACCCTCTAGAGCCCCCTGGGATGCCTTAGAGCCTTCGAGGACCCTTCTAGGACCACGAGGAACCCTCTAGAGCCCCCTGGGACCCCCTTAGGGCATTCTAGGACCCTTCTAGGGCCCCCAGGGACCCTCTAGAGCCCCCTGGGACCCCCTTAGGGCTTTCTAAGACCCTTCTAGGACCACCAGGAGCCCTCTATAGCCCTCTGGGACCCTCTTTGCTCCTTCTAGGACCCTTCTAGTGCCCCCAGGGACACTCTAGAGCCCCCTGGGACTCCTTAGAGCCTACTAGGACCCTTCTAGGACCACGAGAAACCCTCTAGAGCCCCCTGGGACCTTCTTAGGTCCTTCGAGGACCGTTCTAGGGTCACCAGGAACCCTCTAGAGCCCTCTGGGACCCACTTAGGGCCTTCTAGGACCCTTCTAGGACCACGAGGAACTCTCTAGAGCCCCCTGAGACTTGCTTAAGGCCTTCTAGGACTCTTCTAGGACCACGAGAAACCATCTAGAGCCCCCGGGGACCCACTTAGGGCATTCTAGGTTCATTTTAAGACCCTGGGGAACCCTCTAGAGCCTCGTGGTACCACTTAGAGCCTTGTAGGACCCTTCTAGGACCAGAAGGAACCCTCTAGAGCCCCCTGGGACCCCCTTAGGGCCTTCTAGGACAATTCTAGCGCCCCCAGGGACCCTCTAGAGCCCCCTGGGACACACTTAGGGCCTTCTAGGACCCTTCTAGGACACAGGGAACCCTCAAGAGCCCCCTGGGACCCCCTTAGGGCTTTCTAGGGCCATGGTAAGACCCTGGGGAACCCTCCAGAGCACCCTGGGTCCTCTTTAGTGCCTTCTAGTACCCTTCTAGGGCCCCCAGGGACCTTCTAGAGCCCCCTGGTTACCCTTTGAGCCTTCTAGAACCCTTCTAGGAGCCCCAGGAACCCTCTAGAGCCCGCTGGGACCCCCTTAGGGCCTTCTAGGACCCTTCTAGGACCACAAGGAACCCTCTAGAGCCCCCTGGGACCCCTTTAGGGCCTTCTAGGACAATTCTAGGGCCGCCAGGGTCCCTCTAGAGCCCCCTGGGACCCCTTTAGGGCCTTCTAGGACCCTTCTAGGACCACCAGGAGCCCTCTAGAGCCCCCTAGGACCCACTTAGGGCCTTCTAGGACTCTTCTAGTACCCCCAGGGACCCTCTAGAGCCCGCTGGGACCCTTTTAGGGCCTTCTAGGACCCTCCTAGGACCCACGGGTACCCTCTAGAGCCCTCTGGGACCCTTCTAGGCCTTTCTTGGACCCTTTTAGAATCACCAGGAACCCTCTAGAGCCCCCGGGACCCTTCTAGGGCCTTCTAGGACCCTTCTAGGACCACGAGGAACCCTCTAGAGCCCACTGGGACCCCCTTAGGGCATTTTAGGACCCTTCTAGGGCCCCCAGGGACCCTCTAGAGACCCTGGGACCCACTTAGGGCCTTCTAAGACCCTTCTAGGACCACCAGGAGCCCTCTATAGCCCTCTGGGACACCTTTTTGCACATTCTAGGACACTTCTAGTGCCCCCAGAGACCCTCTAGAGCTCCCTGGGAGTCCTTAGGGCCTACTAGGACCCTTCTAGGATCACCAGGAACCCTCTAGAGCCCTCTGGGACCCACTTAGGGCCTTCTAGGACCCTTCTAGGACCACGAGGAACCCTCTAGAGCCCCCTGGGACCCCCTTAGGGCATTCTAGGACCCTTCTAGGGCCCCCAGGGACCCTCTAGAGCCCCCTGGGACCCCCTTAGGGCTTTCTAAGACCCTTCTAGGACCACCAGGAGCCCTCTATAGCCCTCTGGGACCCTCTTTGCGCCTTCTAGGACCCTTCTAGTGCCCCCAGGGACACTCTAGAGCCCCCTGGGACTCCTTAGGGCCTACTAGGACCCTTCTAGGACCACGAGGAACCCTCTAGAGCCCCCTGGGACCCCCTTAGGGCATTCTAGGACCCTTCTAGGGCCCCCAGGGACCCTCTAGAGCCCCCTGGGACCCCCTTAGGGCTTTCTAAGACCCTTCCAGGACCACCAGGAGCCCTCTATAGCCCTCTGGGACCCTCTTTACGCCTTCTAGGACCCTTCTAGTGCCCCCAGGGACACTCTAGAGCCCCCTGGGACTCCTTAGGGCCTACTAGGACCCTTCTAGGACCACGAGAAACCCTCTAGAGCCCCCTGGGACCTCCTTAGGTCCTTCTAGGACCGTTCTAGGGTCACCAGGAACCCTCTAGAGCCCTCTGGGACCCACTTAGGGCCTTCTAGGACCCTTCTAGGACCACGAGGAACTCTCTAGAGCCCCCTGGGACTTGCTTAAGGACTTCTAGGACCCTTCTAGGACCACAAGGAACCCTCTAGAGCCCCCTGGGACCCCTTTAGGGCCTTCTAGGACAATTCTAGGGCCGCCAGGGTCCGTCTAGAGCCCCCTGGGACCCCTTTAGGGCCTTCTAGGACCCTTCTAGGACCACCAGGAGCCCTCTAGAGCCCCCTAGGACCCACTTAGGGCCTTCTAGGACTCTTCTAGTACCCCCAGGGACCCTCTAGAGCCCCCTGGGACCCTTTTAGGGCCTTCTAGGACCCTCCTAGGACCCACGGGTACCCTCTAGAGCCCTCTGGGACCCTTCTAGGCCTTTCTTGGACCCTTTTAGAATCACCAGGAACCCTCTAGAGCCCCCGGGACCCTTCTAGGGCCTTCTAGGACCCTTCTAGGACCACGAGAAACCATCTATAGCTCTCTGGGACCCCTTTAGGGCGTTCTAGGACTCTTCTAGGGTCCCCAGAGACCGTCTAGAGCCCCCTGGGATGCCTTAGAGCCTTCGAGGACCCTTCTAGGACCACGAGGAACCCTCTAGAGCCCCCTGGGACCCCCTTAGGGCATTTTAGGACCCTTCTAGGGCCCCCAGGGACCCTCTAGAGACCCTGGGACCCACTTAGGGCCTTCTAAGACCCTTCTAGGACCACCAGGAGCCCTCTATAGCCCTCTGGGACACCTTTTTGCACATTCTAGGACACTTCTAGTGCCCCCAGAGACCCTCTAGAGCTCCCTGGGAGTCTTTAGGGCCTACTAGGACCCTTCTAGGATCACCAGGAACCCTCTAGAGCCCTCTGGGACCCACTTAGGGCCTTCTAGGACCCTTCTAGGACCACGAGGAACCCTCTAGAGCCCCCTGGGACCCCCTTAGGGCATTCTAGGACCCTTCTAGGGCCCCCAGGGACCCTCTAGAGCCCTCTGAGACCCCCTTAGGGCTTTCTAAGACCCTTCTAGGACCACCAGGAGCCCTCTATAGCCCTCTGGGACCCTCTTTGCGCCTTCTAGGACCCTTCTAGTGCCCCCAGGGACACTCTAGAGCTCCCTGGGACTCTTTAGGGCCTACTAGGACCCTTCTAGGACCACGAGGAACCCTCTAGAGCCCCCTGGGACCCCTTTAGGGCATTCTAGGACCCTTCTAGGGCCCCCAGGGACCCTCTAGAGCCCCCTGGGACCCCCTTAGGGCTTTCTAAGACCCTTCTAGGACCACCAGGAGCCCTCTATAGCCCTCTGGGACCCTCTTTGCGCCTTCTAGGACCCTTCTAGTGCCCCCAGGGACACTCTAGAGCCCCCTGGGACTCCTTAGGGCCTACTAGGACCCTTCTAGGACCACGAGAAACCCTCTAGAGCCCCCTGGGACCTCCTTAGGTCCTTCTAGGACCGTTCTAGGGTCACCAGGAACCCTCTAGAGCCCTCCGGGACCCACTTAGGGCCTTCTAGAACCCTTCTAGGACCACGAGGAACTCTCTAGAGCCCCCTGGGACTTGCTTAAGGACTTCTAGGACCCTTCTAGGACCACAAGGAACCCTCTAGAGCCCCCTGCGACCCCTTTAGGGCCTTCTAGGACAATTCTAGGGCCGCCAGGGTCCGTCTAGAGCCCCCTGGGACCCCTTTAGGGCTTTCTAGGACCCTTCTAGGACCACCAGGAGCCCTCTAGAGCCCCCTAGGACCCACTTAGGGCCTTCTAGGACTCTTCTAGTACCCCCAGGGACCCTCTAGAGCCCCCTGGGACCCTTTTAGGGCCTTCTAGGACCCTCCTAGGACCCACGGGTACCCTCTAGAGCCCTCTGGGACCCTTCTAGGCCTTTCTTGGACCCTTTTAGAATCACCAGGAATCCTCTAGAGCCCCCGGGACCCTTCTAGGGCCTTCTAGGACCCTTCTAGGACCACGAGAAACCATCTATAGCTCTCTGGGACCCCTTTAGGGCGTTCTAGGACTCTTCTAGGGTCCCCAGAGACCGTCTAGAGCCCCCTGGGATGCCTTAGAGCCTTCGAGGACCCTTCTAGGACCACGAGGAACCCTCTAGAGCCCCCTGGGACCCCCTTAGGGCATTCTAGGACCCTTCTAGGGCCCCCAGGGACCCTCTAGAGCCCCCTGGGACCCACTTAGGGCCTTCTAAGACCCTTCTAGGACCACCAGGAGCCCTCTATAGCCCTCTGGGACACCTTTTTGCACATTCTAGGACACTTCTAGTGCCCCCAGAGACCCTCTAGAGCTCCCTGGGAGTCTTTAGGGCCTACTAGGACCATTCTAGGATCACCAGGAACCCTCTAGAGCCCTCTGGGACCCACTTAGGGCCTTCTAGGACCCTTCTAGGACCACGAGGAACCCTCTAGAGCCCCCTGGGACCCCCTTAGGGCATTCTAGGACCCTTCTAGGGCCCCCAGGGACCCTCTAGAGCCCCCTGGGACCCCCTTAGGGCTTTCTAAGACCCTTCTAGGACCACCAGGAGCCCTCTATAGCCCTCTGGGACCCTCTTTGCGCCTTCTAGGACCCTTCTAGTGCCCCCAGGGACACTCTAGAGCCCCCTGGGGCTTCTTAGAGCCTACTAGGACCCTTCTAGGACCACGAGAAACCCTCTAGAGCCCCCTGGGACCTCCTTAGGTCCTTCGAGGACCGTTCTAGGGTCACCAGGAACCCTCTAGAGCCCTCTGGGACCCACTTAGGGCCTTCTAGGACCCTTCTAGGACCACGAGGAACTCTCTAGAGCCCCCTGAGACTTGCTTAAGGCCTTCTAGGACTCTTCTAGGACCACGAGAAACCATCTAGAGCCCCCTGGGACCCACTTAGGGCATTCTAGGTTCATTTTAAGACCCTGGGGAACCCTCTAGAGCCTCGTGGTACCACTTAGAGCCTTGTAGGACCCTTCTAGGACCAGAAGGAACCCTCTAGAGCCCTCTGGGACCCCCTTAGGGCCTTCTAGGACAATTCTAGCGCCCCCAGGGACCCTCTAGAGCCCCCTGGGACACACTTAGGGCCTTCTAGGACCCTTCTAGGACACAGGGAACCCTCAAGAGCCCCCTGGGACCCCCTTAGGGCTTTCTAGGGCCATGGTAAGACCCTGGGGAACCCTCCAGAGCACCCTGGGTCCTCTTTAGTGCCTTCTAGTACCCTTCTAGGGCCCCCAGGGACCTTCTAGAGCCCCCTGGTTACCCTTTGAGCCTTCTAGAACCCTTCTAGGAGCCCCAGGAACCCTCTAGAGCCCGCTGGGACCCCCTTAGGGCCTTCTAGGACCCTTCTAGGACCACAAGGAACCCTCTAGAGCCCCCTGGGACCCCTTTAGGGCCTTCTAGGACAATTCTAGGGCCGCCAGGGTCCGTCTAGAGCCCCCTGGGACCCCTTTAGGGCCTTCTAGGACCCTTCTAGGACCACCAGGAGCCCTCTAGAGCCCCCTAGGACCCTCTTAGGGCCTTCTAGGACTCTTCTAGTACCCCCAGGGACCCTCTAGAGCCCGCTGGGACCCTTTTAGGGCCTTCTAGGACAATCCTAGGACCCACGGGTACCCTCTAGAGCCCTCTGGGACCCTTCTAGGCCTTTCTTGGACCCTTTTAGAATCACCAGGAACCCTCCAGAGTCCCCTGGGACCCTTCTAGGGCTTTCTAGGACCCTTCTAGGACCACGAGGAACCCTCTAGAGCCCCCGGGACCATTTTAGGGCCTTCTAGGACCCTTCTAGGACCACGAGAAACCATCTATAGCTCTCTGGGACCCCTTTAGGGCGTTCTAGGACTCTTCTAGAGTCCCCAGAGACCGTCTAGAGCCCCCTGGGATGCCTTAGAGCCTTCGAGGACCCTTCTAGGACCACGAGGAACCCTCTAGAGCCCCCTGGGACCCCCTTAGGGCATTCTAGGACCCTTCTAGGGCCCCCAGGGACCCTCTAGAGCCCCCTGGGACCCCCTTAGGGCTTTCTAAGACCCTTCTAGGACCACCAGGAGCCCTCTATAGCCCTCTGGGACCCTCTTTGCTCCTTCTAGGACCCTTCTAGTGCCCCCAGGGACACTCTAGAGCCCCCTGGGACTCCTTAGAGCCTACTAGGACCCTTCTAGGACCACGAGAAACCCTCTAGAGCCCCCTGGGACCTTCTTAGGTCCTTCTAGGACCGTTCTAGGGTCACCAGGAACCCTCTAGGGCCCTCTGGGACCCACTTAGGGCCTTCTAGGACCCTTCTAGGACCACGAGGAACCCTCTAGAGCCCCCTGGGACCCCCTTAGGGCATTCTAGGACCCTTCTAGGGCCCCCAGGGACCCTCTAGAGCCCCCTGGGACCCCCTTAGGGCTTTCTAAGACCCTTCTAGGACCACCAGGAGCCCTCTATAGCCCTCTGGGACCCTCTTTGCGCCTTCTAGGACCCTTCTAGTGCCCCCAGGGACACTCTAGAGCCCCCTGGGGCTCTTTAGGGCCTACTAGGACCCTTCTAGGACCACGAGAAACCCTCTAGAGCCCCCTGGGACCTCCTTAGTTCCTTCTAGGACCGTTCTAGGGTCACCAGGAACCCTCTAGAGCCCTCTGGGACCCACTTAGGGCCTTCTAGGACCCTTCTAGGACCACGAGGAACTCTCTAGAGCCCCCTGGGACTTGCTTAAGGACTTCTAGGACCCTTCTAGGACCACAAGGAACCCTCTAGAGCCCCCTGGGACCCCCTTAGGGCCTTCTAGGACAATTCTAGGGCCGCCAGGGTCCGTCTAGAGCCCCCTGGGACCCCTTTAGGGCCTTCTAGGACCCTTCTAGGACCACCAGGAGCCCTCTAGAGCCCCCTAGGACCCACTTAGGGCCTTCTAGGACTCTTCTAGTACCCCCAGGGACCCTCTAGAGCCCCCTGGGACCCTTTTAGGGCCTTCTAGGACCCTCCTAGGACCCACGGGTACCCTCTAGAGCCCTCTGGGACCCTTCTAGGCCTTTCTTGGACCCTTTTAGAATCACCAGGAACCCTCTAGAGCCCCCGGGACCCTTCTAGGACCTTCTAGGACCCTTCTAGGACCACGAGAAACCATCTATATCTCTCTGGGACCCCTTTAGGGCGTTCTAGGACTCTTCTAGAGTCCCCAGAGACCGTCTAGAGCCCCCTGGGATGCCTTAGAGCCTTCGAGGACTCTTCTAGGACCACGAGGAACCCTCTAGAGCCCCCTGGGACCCCCTTAGGGCATTCTAGGACCCTTCTAGGGCCCCCAGGGACACTCTAGAGCCCCCTGGGACCCACTTAGGGCCTTCTAAGACCCTTCTAGGACCACCAGGAGCCCTCTATAGCCCTCTGGGACACCTTTTTGCACATTCTAGGACACTTCTAGTGCCCCCAGAGACCCTCTAGAGCTCCCTGGGAGTCTTTAGGGCCTACTAGGACCCTTCTAGGATCACCAGGAACCCTCTAGAGCCCTCTGGGACCCACTTAGGGCCTTCTAGGACCCTTCTAGGACCACGAGGAACCCTCTAGAGCCACCTGGGACCCCCTTAGGGCATTCTAGGACCCTTCTAGTGCCCCCAGGGACCCTCTAGAGCCCCCTGGGACCCCCTTAGGGCTTTCTAAGACCCTTCTAGGACCACCAGGAGCCCTCTATAGCCCTCTGGGACCCTCTTTGCGCCTTCTAGGACCCTTCTAGTGCCCCCAGAAACACTCTAGAGCCCCCTGGGACTCTTTAGGGCCTACTAGGACCCTTCTAGGACCACGAGAAACCCTCTGGAGCCCCCTGGGACCTCCTTAGATCCTTCTAGGACCGTTCTAGGGTCACCAGGAACCCTCTAGAGCCCTCTGGGACCCACTTAGGGCCTTCTAGGACCCTTCTAGGACCACGAGGAACTCTCTAGAGCCCCCTGGGACTTGCTTAAGGCCTTCTAAGACTCTTCTAGGACCACGAGAAACCATCTAGAGCCCCCTGGGACCCACTTAGGGCATTCTAGGTTCATTTTAAGACCCTGGGGAACCCTCTAGAGCCTCGTGGTACCACTTAGAGCCTTGTAGGACTCTTCTAGGACCAGAAGGAACCCTCTAGAGCCCTCTGGGACCCCCTTAGGGCCTTCTAGGACAATTCTAGCGCCCCCAGGGACCCTCTAGAGCCCCCTGGGACACACTTAGGGCCTTCTAGGACCCTTCTAGGACACAGGGAACCCTCAAGAGCCCCCTGGGACCCCCTTAGGGCTTTCTAGGGCCATGGTAAGACCCTGGGGAACCCTCCAGAGCACCCTGGGTCCTCTTTAGTGCCTTCTAGTACCCTTCTAGGGCCCCCAGGGACCTTCTAGAGCCCCCTGGTTACCCTTTGAGCCTTCTAGAACCCTTCTAGGAGCCCCAGGAACCCTCTAGAGCCCGCTGGGACCCCCTTAGGGCCTTCTAGGACCCTTCTAGGACCACAAGGAACCCTCTAGAGCCCCCTGGGACCCCTTTAGGGCCTTCTAGGACAATTCTAGGGCCGCCAGGGTCCGTCTAGAGCCCCCTGGGACCCCTTTAGGGCCTTCTAGGACCACCAGGAGCCCTCTAGAGCCCACTGGGACCCCCTTAGGGCCTTCTAGGACCCTTCTAGGACCACAAGGAACCCTCTAGAGCCCCCTGGGACCCCTTTAGGGCCCACTAGGACAATTCTAGGGCCGCCAGGGTCCGTCTAGAGCCCCCTGGGACCCGTTTAGGGCCTTCTAGGACCCTTCTAGGACCACCAGGAGCCCTCTAGAGCCCCCTAGGACCCACTTAGGGCCTTCTAGGACTCTTCTAGTACCCCCAGGGACCCTCTAGAGCCCCCTGGGACCCTTTTAGGGCCTTCTAGGACCCTCCTAGGACCCACGGGTACCCTCTAGAGCCCTCTGGGACCCTTCTAGGCCTTTCTTGGACCCTTTTAGAATCACCAGGAACCCTCCAGAGTCCCCTGGGACCCTTCTAGGGCTTTCTAGGACACTTCTAGGACCACGAGGAACCCTCTAGAGCCCCCGGGACCATTTTAGGGCCTTCTAGGACCCTTCTAGGACCACGAGAAACCATCTATAGCTCTCTGGGACCCCTTTAGGGCGTTCTAGGACTCTTCTAGGGTCCCCAGAGTCCGTCTAGAGCCCCCTGGGATGCCTTAGAGCCTTCGAGGACCCTTCTAGGACCACGAGGAACCCCCTAGAGCCCCCTGGGACCCCCTTAGGGCCTTCTAAGACCCTTCTAGGACCACCAGGAGCCCTCTATAGCCCTCTGGGACACCTTTTTGCACATTCTAGGACACTTCTAGTGCCCCCAGAGACCCTCTAGAGCTCCCTGGGAGTCTTTAGGGCCTACTAGGACCCTTCTAGGATCACCAGGAACCCTCTAGAGCCCTCTGGGACCCACTTAGGGCCTTCTAGGACCCTTCTAGGACCACGAGGAACCCTCTAGAGCCCCCTGGGACCCCCTTAGGGCATTCTAGGACCCTTCTAGGGCCCCCAGGGACCCTCTAGAGCCCCCTGGGACCCCCTTAGGGCTTTCTAAGACCCTTCTAGGACCACCAGGAGCCCTCTATAGCCCTCTGGGACCCTCTTTGCGCCTTCTAGGACCCTTCTAGTGCCCCAGGGATGCTCTAGAGCCCCCTGGGACTATTTAGGGCCTACTAGGACCCTTCTAGGACCACGAGAAATCCTCTAGAGCCCCCTGGGACCTCCTTAGGTCCTTCTAGGACCGTTCTAGGGTCACCAGGAACCTTCTAGAGCCCTCTGGGACCCACTTAGGGCCTTCTAGAACCCTTCTAGGAGCCCCAGGAACCCTCTAGAGCCCGCTGGGACCCCCTTAGGGCCTTCTAGGACAATTCTAGGGCCGCCAGGGTCCGTCTAGAGCCCCCTGGGACCCCTTTAGGGCCTTCTAGGACCCTTCTAGGACCACCAGGAGCCCTCTAGAGCCCCCTAGGACCCACTTAGGGCCTTCTAGGACTCTTCTAGTACCCCCAGGGACCCTCTAGAGCCCCCTGGGACCCTTTTAGGGCCTTCTAGGACCCTCCTAGGACCCACGGGTACCCTCTAGAGCCCTCTGGGACCCTTCTAATCCTTTCTTGGACCCTTTTAGAATCACCAGGAACCCTCCAGAGTCCCCTGGGACCCTTCTAGGGCTTTCTAGGACCATTCTAGGACCACGAGGAACACTCTAGAGCCCCCTGGGACCATTTTAGGGCCTTCTAGGACCCTTCTAGGACCACGAGAAACTATCTATAGCTCTCTGGGACCCCTTTAGGGCGTTCTAGGACTCTTCTAGGGTCCCCAGAGACCGTCTAGAGCCCCCTGGGATGCCTTAGAGCCTTCGAGGACCCTTCTAGGACCACGAGGAACCCTCTAGAGGCCCCTGGGACCCCCTTAGGGCATTCTAGGACCCTTCTAGGGCCCCCAGGGACCCTCTAGAGCCCCCTGGGACCCCCTTAGGGCTTTCTAAGACCCTTCTAGGACCACCAGGAGCCCTCTATAGCCCTCTGGGACCCTCTTTGCGCCTTCTAGGACCCTTCTAGTGCCACCAGAAACACTCTAGAGCCCCCTGGGACTCCTTAGAGCCTACTAGGACCCTTCTAGGACCACGAGAAACCCTCTAGAGCCCCCTGGGACCTTCTTAGGTCCTTCGAGGACCGTTCTAGGGTCACCAGGAACCCTCTAGAGCCCTCTGGGACCCACTTAGGGCCTTCTAGGACCCTTCTAGGACCACGAGGAACTCTCTAGAGCCCCCTGGGACTTGCTTAAGGCCTTCTAGGACTCTTCTAGGACCACGAGAAACCATCTAGAGCCCCCTGGGACCCACTTAGGGCATTCTAGGTTCATTTTAAGACCCTGGGGAACCCTCTAGAGCCTCGTGGTACCACTTAGAGCCTTGTAGGACCCTTCTAGGACCAGAAGGAACCCTCTAGAGCCCCCTGGGACCCCCTTAGGGCCTTCTAGGACAATTCTAGCGCCCCCAGGGACCCTCTAGAGCCCCCTGGGACACACTTAGGGCCTTCTAGGACCCTTCTAGGACACAGGGAACCCTCAAGAGCCCCCTGGGACCCCCTTAGGGCTTTCTAGGGCCATGGTAAGACCCTGGGGAACCCTCCAGAGCACCCTGGGTCCTCTTTAGTGCCTTCTAGTACCCTTCTAGGGCCCCCAGGGACCTTCTAGAGCCCCCTGGTTACCCTTTGAGCCTTCTAGAACCCTTCTAGGAGCCCCAGGAACCCTCTAGAGCCCGCTGGGACCCCCTTAGGGCCTTCTAGGACCCTTCTAGGACCACAAGGAACCCTCTAGAGCCCCCTGGGACCCCTTTAGGGCCTTCTAGGACAATTCTAGGGCCGCCAGGGTCCGTCTAGAGCCCCCTGGGACCCCTTTAGGGCCTTCTAGGACCCTTCTAGGACCACCAGGAGCCCTCTAGAGCCCCCTAGGACCCACTTAGGGCCTTCTAGGACTCTTCTAGTACCCCCAGGGACCCTCTAGAGCCCGCTGGGACCCTTTTAGGGCCTTCTAGGACCCTCCTAGGACCCACGGGTACCCTCTAGAGCCCTCTGGGACCCTTCTAGGCCTTTCTTGGACCCTTTTAGAATCACCAGGAACCCTCCAGAGTCCCCTGGGACCCTTCTAGGGCTTTCTAGGACCCTTCTAGGACCACGAGGAACCCTCTGGATCTCCCTGGGGTCCCCTTAGGGCCTTCTAGGACCCTTCTAGGACCACGAGAAACCATCTAGAGCCCTCTGTGACACATTTTGTGCCTTCTAGGAGACTTTTAGTGCCCCCAGGGACCCTCTAGGCCCCCCTGTGACCCATTTAGGGCCTTCTAGGACAATTCTAGGGCCCCCAGGGACACTCTAGAGCCCCGTGGGACCCCTTAGAGCATTCTAGGACACTTCTAGGAGCCCCAGGAACCTTCTAGAACCCTCTGGGACCCACTTAGGCCCTTCTAGGACCCTTCTAGGACCACCAGGAACCTTCTAAAGCCCTCTGGGACCCCCTTAAAGCCTTCTAGGACCCTTCTAGTGCTCCCAGGAACCCTCTAGAGCCCCCTGGGACCCCTTTATGGCCTTCTAAGACCCTTCTAGGACCACAAGAAACGCTCTAGAGCCCCCAGGGACTCCCTTAGGGCCTTCTAGGACCCTTCTAGGATCACCAGGATCCCTTTAGAGCCTTCTGGGACCCACTTAGGTCCTTCTAGTACCGTTCTAGGACCACGAGAAACTCTCTACAGCCCCCTGGGACGCCCTTAGGGCCTTCTAGGACCCTTCTAGGACCACGAGAAACCATCTAGAGCTCCCTGGGAACCCCTTACGGCCTTCTAGGATCATTGTAAGACCCCGGGGAACCCTCTAGAGCTCCCTGGGAGCTATTTAGGCCCTTCTAGGGCCCTTCTAGGACCACCAGGGACACTCTAGAGCCCTCTGGGACCCCCTTAGGGCCTTCTAGGACCATTCTAGTGCCCCCAGGGACCCTCTAGAGCCCCCTGGGACCCCTTTAGGTCCTTCTAGGACCCTTCTAGGGCCACCAGGGACACTCTAAAGCCCCCTGGGACCCCCTTAGGGCCTGCTAGGTGTCTTCTACGACCACGAGGAACCATCTAGAACCCCCTGAGACCACTTAGGACCTTCTAGGACAATTGTATGACCCCAGGGAATCCCCTAGAGTCGTCTGGGACCCCGTTAGGGCCTACTAGGACCATTGTAAGACCCCAGGGAACACTCTAGAGTCCCCTAGGACTCCTTAAGGCCTTCTAGGACCCTTCTAGGACCACGAGAAACCCTCTAGAGCCCCCAGGGACTCCCTTAGGGCCTTCTAGGACCCTTCTAGGATCACCAGGAACCCTCTAGAGCCATCTGGGACCCACTTAGGACCTTCTAGGACCCTTCTAGGACCACGAGAAACCATCCAGAGCCCCCTGGGACTCCTTAGAGCCTTCTAGGACCCTTCTAGGAGTCCCTGAATCCCTCTAGAGCCCCATGGGACCCACTTAGGTCCTTCTAGGACACTTCAAACACCACCAGCATCCCTCTAGAGCTCACTGGGAAGCATTTAGGGCCTTCTAAGACCCTTCTAGGACCACGAGGAACCCTCTAGAGCCCCCTGGGACCATTTTAGGGCCTTCTAGGTCCCTTCTAGGACCACTAGGAACCATGTAGACCCCCTGGGACAATTTAGGACCTTCTAGGACCATTGTAAGACCATGGGGATCCCTGTAGAGCCCTCTGGGACCCCCTTAGGACCTTCTAGGACCCTTCTAGGACCACCAGGATCCCTCTAGAGCCCCCTGGAACCACCTTAGGGCCTTCTAAAACCCTTCTAGGACCTTGAGGAACCCTCTAGAGCTCTTTGGGACCCCTATAGAAGGGTCTGGAGGCCTTCAGAAGGGTCTGGATGGGCTCTAGAAAGGTCTGGGGGCCTTCAGAATGGCCCTGGGGGGATCTAGAAGGGTCTGGAGGCCTTCAGAAGGGTCCTGAGTGGCTCTAGAAGGGTCTGGGGGCCTTCAGAAGGGCCCTGGGGGGATCTAGAAGGGTCTGGAGGCCTTCAGAAGGGTCCTGAGCGGCTCTAGAATGGTCTGGGGGCATTCAGAAGGGTCTGGATGGGCTCTAGAAGGGTCTGGGGTCCTTCAGAATGGCCCTGGGGGGATCTAGAATGGTCTGGAAGCCATCAGAAGGGCCCTGAGTGGCTCTAGAACTGTCTGGGGGCATTCAGAATGGCCCAGGGGAACTAGAAGGGTCTGGAGACCTTCAGAAGGGTCCTGAGCGGCTCTAGAAGGGTCTGGGGGCCGTCAGAAGGGCCGTGGGTGGGCTCTAGAAGGGTCTGGGGGCTTTCAGAAGGGCCCCGGGTGGGCTCTAGAAGGGTCTGGAGGCCTTCAGAAGGGTCCTGAGGGGCTCTAGAAGGGTCCAACTTGGATCTCAAACGGTCTAGGGCCTTCAGATTGGTCCTGGGGGGCTCTAGAAGGGTCTTGGAACCTTCATAAAGGTCCTGACTGGCTCTAGAAGGGTTCTGAGGGGCTCTAGAAGGGTCTGGGGGCATTCAGAAGGGTCCTGAGGGGCTCTAGAAGGGTCTGGGAGCCTTTAGAAGGGTCCTCGGGGGCTCTAGAAAGTCATAGAAGGGTCTTAGAAGGCCCTAACAGCGTCCCAGGGTGCTCCAGAGGGTTTCCAGAAGTCTTAGAAGAGTCCTACAAGGACCTAAGGAGGTGCCAGGGGGCTCCAGAGGCTTCCTGGTGACTCTAGAAGGGTCCTTGAAAGCCCTAAGTGGGTCCCAGGTGGATCTAGCGGGTACCTGTGGGTTCTAGAAGGTTCCTAGAAGGTCGTAAGGGGGTCCCAGGGGGCTCTAGAGGGTTCCTGGTGGTCCTAGAAGGTTCCTAGAAGGTCCTAAGGGGGTCCCAGAGCGCTCTAGAGGTATCCTCGTGGTCGTAGAAGGTTCCTATAAGGTTCTAAGGGGGTCTCAGGGGGCTCTAGATGGTTCCTCGTGGCCCTAGGAGGGTCCTAGAAAGCCCTAAGCGGGTCCCAGGAGGCTCTAGAGGGTTCCTGGTGACTCTAGAAGGGTCCCAGTAAGCCCTAGAAAGGTCCCAGGGGGCTCTAGAGGGTTCCTGGAGACCCTAGAAGAGTCCCAGAAAGCCCTAGAAGGGTCCCACGGGGCTCTAGAGGGTTCTCGTGGGTCCTAGAAGGGTTCTAGAAGGCCCTAAGGGTGCCCAGAGGACTCCAGAGGATTCTTCGTGGTCCTAGAAGAGCTGTAGAAGGCACTAAATAGGTCCAAGTTTGCTCTAGAGGGTTCCTCGTGGTCTTAGATGCGTCCGAGAAGGCCCTAAGGGGTCCCAGGGGGCTCTAGAGGGTCCTTGGGGCACTAGAAGGGTCCTAGAAGGCCTTAAGTGGGTCTCAGGTGGCTCTAGGGGTTTCCTCGTTGTCCTAGAAGGGTCCTAGGAGGCCCTAAGTGGGTCCCAGGGGGCTCTAGAGGGTTTCATGTGTTCCTAGAATAACCCAGAAGGCCCTAAGGAGGTCCCAGGTGGCTCTAGATGGTTTCTCGTGGTCCTAGAAGGGTCATAGAAAGCACTAAGGGGGTCCTAGGGAGCTCTAGAGGGTTCCTCGTGGTGCTAGAATGTACCTAGAAGGCTCTAAGGGGGTCCCAAAGAGCTCTAGAGGGTTCTTCGAGGTCTTAGAAGCATCTGAGAAGGCCCTAAGGGGGTTCCAGGGGGCTCTAGAAGGTCCCTGGGGGCCCTAGAAAGGTCCTAGAAGGCCCTAAGAAGGTCCCAGGTGCCTCTAGAGAGTTCCTCGTGGTCTTAGAAGGGTTCTAGAAGGCCCTATGTGGTCCCAGGGGGCTCTAGAGGGTCCCTGGGACACTAGAAGTGTCCTAGAAGGCCCTAAGTGGGTCTCAGGGTGCTCTAGGGGGTTCCTCGTTGTCCTAGAAGTGTCCTAGGAGGCCCTAAGTGGGTCCCAGGGGGCTCTAGAGGGCTCCTGGTGACTCTAGAAGTCTCCTATAAAGCTCTAGAAGGGTCCCAGGGGGCTCTAGAAGGTACATGGTGACACTAGACGGGTCCTAGAAAGACCTAGAATGGTCCCAGAGGGCTCTAGAGGGTTCCCTTGGGTCCTAGAAGCGTCCTAGAAGGCCCTAAAGGGGTCCCAGGGGGCTCTAGATGGTTCCTCGTGGTCTTAAAAGGGTCTTAGAAGGCCCTAAATGGGTCCCAGGGGGCTCTAGAGGGTTCCTCGTGTTTCTAAAAGGGTCCTAGAAGGCCCTAAGGGGGTCCCAGGGGTCTCTAGAGGGTTTCTTGTGGTCCTAGAATGGTCCTAGAAGACACTAAGGGGGTCCCAGGGGGTTCTACATGGTTTCTCGTGGTCCTAGAAGGCACCTAGAAGGGTCTAAGTGGGTCCCAGGGGGCTCTAGAGGGTTTCTCGTGGTCCTTGAAGGGTCCTAGACGGTCCTAAAGTGGTCCGAGGGAGTTCTAGAGGGTTCCTGGTTACTCTAGAAGTGTCCTAGAAAGCCCTAGAAGGGTCCAATGGGGCTCTAGAGGGTTCCCTGTGGTCCTTGAAGGGTCCTAGAAGGCCCTAAAATGGTCCCAGGGGGTTCTAGAGGGTTCCTGGTACTCCTAGAAGAGTCCTATAAGGATCCATGCGGTCCCAGGGGGCTCTAGAGGGTCCCTGGGGGCCCTAGAAGGGTCCTAGAAGGCCCTAAAGGGGACCCAGGGGGCTCTAGAGTGTTCGCCGGTGACTTACAATGGTCCTAGAAGGCCCTAAGGGGGTACTAGGGGGCTCTAGGTTGTTTCTCATGGTCCTAGAAGGGCCCTAGAAGGCCCTAAAGTGGTTCCAGGGGGCTTTAGAGTGTTCCCCGGGGTCTTACCATGGTCCTAGAAGGCCCTAAGTGGGTCCCAGGGGGCTCTAGAGGGTTTCTCGTGGTCCTAGAAGGGTTCTAGAAGGCCCTAAACTGGTCCCAGGGGGCTGTAGATTGTTTCTCATGGTCCTAGAAGGGTCCTAGAAGTCCCTAAAGGGGTCCCAGGGCGCTCTAGAGGGTTCCTTGTGGCCCTAGAAGGGTCTTAGAAGGCCCTAAGTGTGCCCAGAGGACTCCAGAGGATTCTTCGTGGTCCTAGAAGAGCTCTAGAAGGCACTAAATGGGTCCAAGGTTGCTCTACAGGGTTCCTCGTGGTCTTAGAAGGGTCCTAGAAGGCTCTAAGGGGTCCCAGTGGGCTCTAGAGGGTCCCTGGGGGTCCTAGAAGGGTCCTAGAAGGCCCTAAGGAGGTCCCAGGGGTCTCTAGAGGGTTTCCCAGGGACTTACAATGATCCTAGAAGGCCCTACGGGGGTCCCAGGTGTCTCTAGAGGGTTTCTCGTGGTCCTAGAAGGGTCCTAGAAGGCCCTAAGGGGGTCCCAGGGGACTCTAGAGGGTTCCTGGTGCCTCTACAAGGGTCTTAGAAAATCCTAGAAATTTCCCAGGGGGTTCTAGATGGTTCCTTGTAGTTCTAGAAGTGTTCTAGAAGGCCTTTAATGGGTCCCATGGGGCTCTAGAGGGTTCCTCGTGGTCCTAGAATGGTCCTAGAATGCCCCCAGGGGTTCCCAGGGGGCTCTAGAGGGTTCCTGGGGCTCCTAGAAGGGTCCTAGAAGGCTCTAAGGGGGTCCCAGTGTGCTCTAGAAGGTCCCTGGGGGCACTAGAAGGGTCCTAGAAGGCACTAAATCGGTCCCAAGGGGCTCTAGAGGGTTCCCCGGCATCTTACAATGGTCCTACATGGCCCTAAGTTGTCCCAGGAGGCTCTAGAGGGTTCCATGTGTTCCTAGAATAACCCAGAAGGCCCTAAGGAGGTCCCAGGTGGCTCTAGATGGTTTCTCGTTGTCCTAGAAGGGTCATAGAAGGCTCTAAGGGGGTCCTAGGGAGCTCTAGAGGGTTCCTCGTGGTGCTAGAATGTACCTAGAAGGCTCTAAGGGGGTCCCAGGTGGCTCTAGAGGGTTCTTTGTGGTCTTAGAAGCGTCCGAGAAGGCCCTAAGTGGGTCCCAGAGGGCTCTAGAAGGTCCCTGGGGGCCCTAGAAATGTCCTAGAAGGCCCTAAGGAGGTTCCAGGTGCCTCTAGAGAGTTTCTCGTGGTCTTAGAAGGGTTCTAGAAGGCTCTATGGGGTCCCAGGGGGCTCTAGAGGGTCCCTGGGACACTAGAAGTGTCCTAGAAGGCCCTAAGTTGGTTTCAGGGTGCTCTAGGGGGTTCCTCATGTCCTAGAATTGTCCCAGGAGGCCCTAAGTGGGTCCCAGGGGGCTCTAGAGGGCTCCTGGTGACTCTAGAAGTCTCCTATAAAGCTCTAGAAGGGTCCCAGAGGGCTCTAGAGGGTTCCCGTGGGTCCTAGAAGGGTCCTAGAAGGCCCTAAAGGGGTCCCAAGGGGGTCTAGATGGTTCCTCGTGGTCCTAAAATGGTCTTAGAAGGCCCTAAATGGGTCCCAGGGGGCTCTAGAGGGTTCCTCGTGGTTCTAAAAGGGTCCTAGAAGGCCCTAAAGGGGACCCAGGGGGCTCTAGAGGGTCCTTCGTGGTCTTAGAAGCGTCCGAGAAGGCCCTAAGGGTGTCCCAGGGGGCTCTAGAAGGTCCCTGGGGGCCCTAGAATGGTCCTAGAAGGCCCTAAGGAGGTCCCAGGGGGCTCTAGAGGGTTCCTGGTGGTCCTAGAAGGATTCTAGAAGGCCCTAAGTGGTTCCCAGAGGGCTCTAGAGGGTTTCTCGTTGTCCTAGAAGGGTCCTAGGAGGCCCTAAATGGGGCCCAGGGAGCTCTAGACAGTTCCTCGTGGTCCTAGGAGGATCCTAGAAGGACCTAAGTGGTTCCCAGAGGGCTCTGGATGGTTTCTTGTGGTCTTAGAATGGACCTAGAAGGCCCTAAAGTGGTCCCAGTGAACTCTAGAGGGTTCCTGGGGTTCCTAGAAGGGCCCTAGAAAGGTCTAAGAGG
>NW_027206668.1:857500-900000 GCF_032191515.1 Phaenicophaeus curvirostris
CCCTCTAGAGCTTCCTGAGACCCCCTTAGGGCCTTCTAGGACCCTTCTAGGACGGCGAGGAACCCTCTAGAGCCCTCTGGGACCTCCTTAGGGCCTTCTAGGGCCCTTCTAGTGCAGGCAGGGACCCTCTAGAGCCCCCTGGGACCCACTCAGGGCCTTCTAGGACCATTTTAAGACTCTCTGGAACCATCTAGAGCCCCCTGGGAAAACTTAGAGCATTCTAGGACCCTTCTAGGACCCCAGGAATATTCTAGAACCCCCTGGGACCACCTTAGGGCCTTCTAGTACCGTTCTAGGACCACCAGGAACCCTCTAGAGCCCCCTGTGACCCCCTTAGGGCCTTCTAGGACCCTTCTCGGACCACCAGGAACCCTCTAGAGCCCCCTGTGACACTCTTAGGGCCTTCTAGGACTCTTCTAGGACCACGAGGAAACCATCTAGAGACCCCTGGGTCCCGCTTAGGGCCTTCTAGGACCATGGTAAGACCCCGGGGAACCCTCTAGAGCACCCTGGGTCCTCTATACAGCCTTCTAGGACCCTTCTAGGACCACCAGGATCCCTCTAGAGCCCCCTGGGACCCACTTAGGGCCATCTAGGGGTCTTCTAGGACCACGAGTAACCATCTAGAGACCCGTGGGATGACTTAAGGGCCTTCTAGGGGTCTTCTAGGGCCACGAGTAACCATCTAGAGACATGTGGGACCACTTAAGGGCCTTCTTGGACACTTCTTGGTCCACAAGAGACCCTCTAGAGCCCCCTGGGACCGCTTAGAGTCTTCTAGGTCCATTCTATGAGCCCCAGGAAACACATAGAGCCCCTGGGACCCCTTTAGGGCCTTCTAGGACCCTTCTAGGACCACCAGGAGCCCTCTAGAGCCCCCTAGGACCCACTTAGGGCCTTCTAGGACTCTTCTAGTACCCCCAGGGACCCTCTAGAGCCACCTGGGACCCTTTTAGGGCCTTCTAGGACCCTCCTAGGACCCACGGGTACCCTCTAGAGCCCTCTGGGACCCTTCTAGGGCTTTCTTGGACCCTTTTAGAATCACCAGGAACCCTCCAGAGTCCCCTGGGACCCTTCTAGGGCTTTCTAGGACCCTTCTAGGACCACGAGGAACCCTCTAGAGCCCCCGGGACAATTTTAGGGCATTCTAGGACCCTTCTAGGGCCCCCAGGGACCCTCTAGAGCCCCCTGGGACCCAATTAGGGCCTTCTAAGACCCTTCTAGGACCACCAGGAGCCCTCTATAGCCCTCTGGGACACCTTTTTGCACATTCTAGGACACTTCTAGTGCCCCCAGAGACCCTCTAGAGCTCCCTGGGAGTCTTTAGGGCCTACTAGGGCCCTTCTATGATCACCAGGAACCCTCTAGAGCCCTCTGGGACCCACTTAGGGCCTTCTAGGACCCTTCTAGGACCACGAGGAACCCTCTAGAGCCACCTGGGACCCCCTTAGGGCATTCTAGGACCCTTCTAGGGCCCCCAGGGACCCTCTAGAGCCCCCTGGGACCCACTTAGGGCTTTCTAAGACCCTTCTAGGACCACCAGGAGCCCTCTATAGCCCTCTGGGACCCTCTTTGCGCCTTCTAGGACCCTTCTAGTGCCCCCAGGGACACTCTAGAGCCCCCTGGGACTCTTTAGGTCCTAGTAGGACCCTTCTAGGACCACGAGAAATCCTCTAGAGCCCCCTGGGACCTCCTTAGGTCCTTCTAGGACCCTTCTAGGGTCACCAGGAACCCTCTAGAGCCCTCTGGGACCCACTTAGTGCCTTCTAGGACCCTTCTAGGACCACGAGGAACTCTCTAGAGCCCCCTGAGACTTGCTTAAGGCCTTCTAGGACTCTTCTAGGACCACGAGAAACCATCTAGAGCCCCCTGGGACCCACTTAGGGCATTCTAGGTTCATTTTAAGACCCTGGGAAACCCTCTAGAGCCTCGTGGTACCACTTAGAGCCTTGTAGGACCCTTCTAGGACCAGAAGGAACCCTCTAGAGCCCTCTGGGACCCCCTTAAGGCCTTCTAGGACAATTCTAGCGCCCCCAGGGACCCTCTAGAGCCCCCTGGGACACACTTAGGGCCTTCTAGGACCCTTCTAGGACACAGGGAACCCTCAAGAGCCCCCTGGGACCCCCTTAGGGCTTTCTAGGGCCATGGTAAGACCCTGGGGAACCCTCCAGAGCACCCTGGGTCCTCTTTAGTGCCTTCTAGTACCCTTCTAGGGCCCCCAGGGACCTTCTAGAGCCCCCTGGTTACCCTTTGAGCCTTCTAGAACCCTTCTAGGAGCCCCAGGAACCCTCTAGAGCCCGCTGGGACCCCCTTAGGGCCTTCTAGGACCCTTCTAGGACCACAAGGAACCCTCTAGAGCCCCCTGGGACCCCTTTAGGGCCTTCTAGGACAATTCTAGGGCCGCCAGGGTCCGTCTAGAGCCCCCTGGGACCCCTTTAGGGCCTTCTAGGACCCTTCTAGGACCACCAGGAGCCCTCTAGAGTTCCCTAGGACCCACTTAGGGACTTCTAGGACTCTTCTAGTACCCCCAGGGACCCTCTAGAGCCCGCTGGGACCCCCTTAGGGCCTTCTAGGACAATTCTAGGGCCGCCAGGGTCCGTCTAGAGCCCCCTGGGACCCCTTTAGGGCCTTCTAGGACCCTTCTAGGACCACCAGGAGCCCTCTAGAGCCCCCTAGGACCCACTTAGGGCCTTCTAGGACTCTTCTAGTACCCCCAGGGACCCTATAGAGCCCCCTGGGACCCTTTTAGGGCCTTCTAGGACCCTCCTAGGACCCACGGGTACCCTCTAGAGCCCTCTGGGACCCTTCTAGGGCTTTCTTGGACCCTTTTAGAATCACCAGGAACCCTCCAGAGTCCCCTGGGACCTTCTAGGGCTTTCTAGGACCCTTCTAGGACCACGAGGAACCCTCTAGAGCCCCCTGGGACCATTTTAGGGCCTTCTAGGACCCTTCTAGGACCACGAGAAACCATCTATAGCTCTCTGGGACCCCTTTAGGGCGTTCTAGGACTCTTCTAGGGTCCCCAGATACCGTCTAGAGACCCCTGGAATGACTTAGAGCCTTCGAGGACCCTTCTAGGACCACGAGGAACCCTCTAGAGCCCACTGGGACCCCTTTAGGGCCTTCTAGGACAATTCTAGGGCCGCCAGGGTCCCTCTAGAGCCCCCTGGGACCCCTTTAGGGCCTTCTAGGACAATTCTAGGACCACCAGGAACCATCTAAAGCCCACTGGGACCCCTTTAGGGCCTTCTAGGACACTTCTAGTGCCCCCAGAGACCCTCTAGAGCTCCCTGGGAGTCTTTAGGGCCTACTAGGACCCTTCTAGGATCACCAGGAACCCTCTAGAGCCCTCTGGGACCCCCTTAGGGCCTTCTAGGACCCTTCTAGGACCACCAAGAACCCTCTAGAGCCCTCTGGGACCCACTTAGGTCCTTCTAGGACCCTTCTAGACCCCCCAATAACCCTCTAGATCCCTCTGGGACCCCCTTAGGGCCTTCTAGCACCCTTCTAGGACCACAAGGATCTCTCTAGAGCCCACTGGGACCCCCTGAAGAACTTCAAGGACCCTTCTAGGACAACAAGAAACCATCTAGAACCCCTTGGGACTCACATAGGGCCTTCTAGGATCATTGTAAGACCCTGGGGAACCATCTAGAGCGTCGTGGGACCACTTAGAGCCTTCTAGGACGATTCTAGTACCACAAGGAACCCTCTAGAGCCCCCTGGGACCCATTTAGGGCCTTCTAGGACCCTTCTAGGACCACGAGGAACCCTCTAGAGCCCCCTGGGACCCCCTTAGGGCCTTCTAGGACAATTCTAGCGCCCCCAGGTACCCTCTAGAGCCCCCTGGGACCCCCTTAGGGCCTTCTAGGACCCTTCTAGGACACAGGGAACCCTCAAGAGCCCCCTGGGACCCCCTTAGGGCTTTCTAGGGCCATGGTAAGACCCTGGGGAACCCTCCAGAGCACCCTGGGTCCTCTTTAGTGCCTTCTAGTACCCTTCTAGGGCCCCCAGGGACCTTCTAGAGCCCCCTGGTTACCCTTTGAGCCTTCTAGAACCCTTCTAGGAGCCCCAGGAACCCTCTAGAGCCTGCTGGGACCCCCTTAGGGCCTTCTAGGACCCTTCTAGGACCACAAGGAACCCTCTAGAGCCCCCTGGGACCCCTTTAGGGCCTTTTGGACAATTCTAGGGCCGCCAGGGTCCGTCTAGAGCCCCCGGGACCATTTTAGGGCCTTCTAGGACCCTTCTAGGACCACCAGGAGCCCTCTAGAGCCCCCTAGGACTCACTTAGGGCCTTCTAGGACTCTTCTAGCGTCCCCAGAGACAGTCTAGAGCCCCCTGGGATGCCTTAGAGCCTTCGAGGACCCTTCTAGGACCACGAGGAACCCTCTAGAGCCCCCTGGGACCCCCTTAGGGCATTCTAGGACCCTTCTAGGGCCCCCAGGGACCCTCTAGAGCCCCCTGGGACCCACTTAGGGCATTCTAAGACCCTTCTAGGACCACCAGGAGCCCTCTATAGCCCTCTGGGACACCTTTTTGCACATTCTAGGACCCTTCTAGTGCCCCCAGAGACCCTCTAGAGCTCCCTGGGAGTCTTTAGGCCTTACTAGGACCCTTCTAGGATCACCAGGAACCCTCTAGAGCCCTCTGGGACCCACTTAGGGCCTTCTAGGACCCTTCTAGGACCATGAGGAACCCTCTAGAGCCCCCTGGGACTTGCTTAAGGCCTTCTAGAACCCTTCTAGGACCAGGAGAAACACTCTACAGCCCCCTGGGACTCCCTTAGGGCCTTCTAGGGTTATTGTAAGACCCTGGGGAACCCTCAAGAGCCTCGTGGGACCCCTTAGAGCCTTCTAGGACCCTTCTAGGACCACGAGGATCCCTCTAGAGCCCCCTGGGACAACTTAGGGCCTTCTAGGGCTCTTCTAGCGCCCCCAGTGACCCTCTAGACCCCCCTGGAACTTGCTTAAGTCGTTCTAGAACCCTTCTAGGGCCACGAGGAACCCTCTAGAGCCCCCTGGGACCCCCTTAGGGCCTTCTAGGTCCATGGTAAAACCCCGGGGAACCCTCTAGAGCACCCTGGGTCCTATTTAAGGCCTTCTAGTACACTTCTAGGGCCCCCAGGGACCTTCTAGAGCCCCCTGGGTCCACTTAGGGCCTTTTAGGACCATTCTAGGACCAGGAGGAACCATCTAGAGCCCTCTGAGAACCCCTTAGGGCCTTCTAGGACCATTTTAAGTCTCCGGGGAACCATCTAGAGGCCCCTGAGACCCCTTAGAACATTCTAGGACCCTTCTATGACCACGAGGAACCTTCTAGAACCACCTGGGACCCCCTTAGGGCCGTCTAGGACCCTTCTCGGACCACCAGGAACCCTCTAGAGCCCCCTGGGACTTGCTTAAGGCCTTCTAGGACTCTTCTAGGACCACGAGGAAACCAGATAGAGCCCCCTGGGACCCACTTAGGGCCTTCTAGGACCATGGTAAGACCCCGGGAAACCCTCTAGAGCACCCTGCGTCCTCTTTAGGGCCTTCTAGTACACTTCTAGGGACCCAGGGACTTTCTAGAGCCCCCTGGTTCCCTTTAGAGCCTTCTAGAACCCTTCTAGGAGCCCCAGGAACCCTCTAGAGCCCTCTGGGACCCCCTTAGGGCCTTCTAGGACCCTTCTAGGACCACCAAGAACCCTCTAGAGCCCTCTGGGACCCCCTTAGGTCCTTCTAGGACCCTTCTAGACCCCCCAATAACCCTCTAGATCCCTCTGGGACCCCCTTAGGGCCTTCTAGCACCCTTCTAGGACCACAAGGATCTCTCTAGAGCCCACTGGGACCCCCTGAAGAACTTCAAGGACCCTTCTAGGACAACAAGAAACCATCTAGAACCCCTTAGGACTCACATAGGGCCTTCTAGGATCATTGTAAGACCCTGGGGAACCATCTAGAGCGTCGTGGGACCACTTAGAGCCTTCTAGGACGATTCTAGTACCACAAGGAACCCTCTAGAGCCCCCTGGGACCCATTTAGGGCCTTCTAGGACCCTTCTAGGACCACGAGGAACCCTCTAGAGCCCCCTGGGACCCCCTTAGGGCCTTCTAGGACAATTCTAGCGCCCCCAGGTACCCTCTAGAGCCCCCTGGGACCCCCTTAGGGCCTTCTAGGACCCTTCTAGGACACAGGGAACCCTCAAGAGCCCCCTGGGACCCCCTTAGGGCTTTCTAGGGCCATGGTAAGACCCTGGGGAACCCTCCAGAGCACCCTGGGTCCTCTTTAGTGCCTTCTAGTACCCTTCTAGGGCCCCCAGGGACCTTCTAGAGCCCCCTGGTTACCCTTTGAGCCTTCTAGAACCCTTCTAGGAGCCCCAGGAACCCTCTAGAGCCTGCTGGGACCCCCTTAGGGCCTTCTAGGACCCTTCTAGGACCACAAGGAACCCTCTAGAGCCCCCTGGGACCCCTTTAGGGCCTTTTGGACAATTCTAGGGCCGCCAGGGTCCGTCTAGAGCCCCCGGGACCATTTTAGGGCCTTCTAGGACCCTTCTAGGACCACCAGGAGCCCTCTAGAGCCCCCTAGGACTCACTTAGGGCCTTCTAGGACTCTTCTAGCGTCCCCAGAGACAGTCTAGAGCCCCCTGGGATGCCTTAGAGCCTTCGAGGACCCTTCTAGGACCACGAGGAACCCTCTAGAGCCCCCTGGGACCCCCTTAGGGCATTCTAGGACCCTTCTAGGGCCCCCAGGGACCCTCTAGAGCCCCCTGGGACCCACTTAGGGCATTCTAAGACCCTTCTAGGACCACCAGGAGCCCTCTATAGCCCTCTGGGACACCTTTTTGCACATTCTAGGACCCTTCTAGTGCCCCCAGAGACCCTCTAGAGCTCCCTGGGAGTCTTTAGGGCCTACTAGGACCCTTCTAGGATCACCAGGAACCCTCTAGAGCCCTCTGGGACCCACTTAGGGCCTTCTAGGACCCTTCTAGGACCATGAGGAACCCTCTAGAGCCCCCTGGGACTTGCTTAAGGCCTTCTAGAACCCTTCTAGGACCAGGAGAAACACTCTACAGCCCCCTGGGACTCCCTTAGGGCCTTCTAGGGTTATTGTAAGACCCTGGGGAACCCTCAAGAGCCTCGTGGGACCCCTTAGAGCCTTCTAGGACCCTTCTAGGACCACGAGGATCCCTCTAGAGCCCCCTGGGACAACTTAGGGCCTTCTAGGGCTCTTCTAGCACCCCCAGTGACCCTCTAGACCCCCCTGGAACTTGCTTAAGTCCTTCTAGAACCCTTCTAGGGCCACGAGGAACCCTCTAGAGCCCCCTGGGACCCCCTTAGGGCCTTCTAGGTCCATGGTAAAACCCCGGGGAACCCTCTAGAGCACCCTGGGTCCTATTTAAGGCCTTCTAGTACACTTCTAGGGCCCCCAGGGACCTTCTAGAGCCCCCTGGGTCCACTTAGGGCCTTTTAGGACCATTCTAGGACCAGGAGGAACCATCTAGAGCCCTCTGAGAACCCCTTAGGGCCTTCTAGGACCATTTTAAGTCTCCGGGGAACCATCTAGAGGCCCCTGAGACCCCTTAGAACATTCTAGGACCCTTCTATGACCACGAGGAACCTTCTAGAACCACCTGGGACCCCCTTAGGGCCGTCTAGGACCCTTCTCGGACCACCAGGAACCCTCTAGAGCCCCCTGGGACTTGCTTAAGGCCTTCTAGGACTCTTCTAGGACCACGAGGAAACCAGATAGAGCCCCCTGGGACCAACTTAGGGCCTTCTAGGACCATGGTAAGACCCCGGGAAACCCTCTAGAGCACCCTGCGTCCTCCTTAGGGCCTTCTAGTACACTTCTAGGGACCCAGGGACTTTCTAGAGCCCCCTGGTTTCCTTTAGAGCCTTCTAGAACCTTCTAGGAGCCCCAGGAACCATCTAGAGCCCTCTGGGACCCCCTTAGGGCCTTCTAGGACCCTTCTAGGACCACCAAGAACCCTCTAGAGCCCTCTGGGACCCCCTTAGGTCCTTCTAGGACCCTTCTAGACCCCCCAATAACCCTCTAGATCCCTCTGGGACCCCCTTAGGGCCTTCTAGCACCCTTCTAGGACCACGAGGAACTCTCTAGAGCCCACTGGGACCCCCTGAAGAACTTCAAGGACCCTTCTAGGACCACAAGAAACCATCTAGAACCCCTTGGGACTCACATAGGGCCTTCTAGGATCATTGTAAGACCCTGGGGAACCATCTAGAGCGTCATGGGACCACTTAGAGCCTTCTAGGACGATTCTAGTACCACGAGGAACCATCTAGAGCCCCCTGGGACAAATTTAGGGCCTTCTAGGACCCTTCTAGGACCACGAGGAACCCTCTAGAGCCCCCTGGGACCCCCTTAGGGCCTTCTAGGACAATTCTAGCGCCCCCAGGGACCCTCTAGAGCCCCCTGGGACCCCCTTAGGGCCTTCTAGGACCCTTCTAGGACACAGGGAACCCTCAAGAGCCCCCTGGGACCCCCTTAGGTCTTTCTAGGGCCATGGTAAGACCTTGGGGAACCCTCCAGAGCACCCTGGGTCCTCTTTAGTGCCTTCTAGTACCCTTCTAGGGCCCCCAGGGACCTTCTAGAGCCCCCTGGTTACCCTTTGAGCCTTCTAGAACCCTTCTAGGAGCCCCAGGAACCCTCTAGAGCCCGCTGGGACCCACTTAGGGCCTTCTAGGACCCTTCTAGGACCACAAGGAACCCTCTAGAGCCCCCAGGGACCCCTTAAGGGCCTTCTAGGACAATTCTAGGGCCGCCAGGGTCCGTCTAGAGCCCCCTGGGACCCCTTTAGGGCCTTCTAGGACCCTTCTAGGACCACCAGGAACCCTCTAGAGCCCCCTAGGACCCACTTAGGGCCTTCTAGGACTCTTCTAGTACCCCCAGGGACCCTCTAGAGCCCGCTGGGACCCTTTTAGGGCCTTCTAGGACCCTCCTAGGACCCACGGGTACCCTCTAGAGCCCTCTGGGACCCTTCTAGGCCTTTCTTGAACCCTTTTAGAATCACCAGGAACCCTCCAGAGTTCCCTGGGACCCTTCTAGGGCTTTCTAGGACCCTTCTAGGACCACGAGGAACCCTCTAGAGCCCCCTGGGACCATTTTAGGGCCTTCTAGGACCCTTCTAGGACCACGAGAAACCATCTATAGCTCTCTGGGACCCCTTTAGGGCGTTCTAGGACTCTTCTAGGGTCCCCAGAGACCGTCTAGAGCCCCCTGGGATGCCTTAGAGCCTTCGAGGACCTTTCTAGGACCACGAGGAACCCTCTAGAGCCCCCTGGGACCCCCTTAGGGCATTCTAGGACCCTTCTAGGGCCCCCAGGGACCCTCTAGAGCCCCCTGTGACCCCCTTAGGGCTTTCTAAGACCCTTCTAGGACCACCAGGAGCCCTCTATAGCCCTCTGGGACCCTCTTTGCGCCTTCTAGGACCCTTCTAGTGCCCCCAGGGACACTCTAGAGCCCCCTGGGACTCCTTAGAGCCTACTAGGACCATTCTAGGACCACGAGAAACCCTCTAGAGCCCCCTGGGACCTTCTTAGGTCCTTCGAGGACCGTTCTAGGGTCACCAGGAACCCTCTAGAGCCCTCTGGGACCCACTTAGGGCCTTCTAGGACCCTTCTAGGACCACGAGGAACTCTCTAGAGCCCCCTGAGACTTGCTTAAGGCTTTCTAGGACTCTTCTAGGACCACGAGAAACCATCTAGACCCCCCTGGGACCCACTTAGGGCATTCTAGGTTCATTTTAAGACCCTGGGGAACCCTCTAGAGCCTCGTGGTACCACTTAGAGCCTTGTAGGACCCTTCTAGGACCAGAAGGAACCCTCTAGAGCCCTCTGGGACCCCCTTAGGGCCTTCTAGGACAATTCTAGCGCCCCCAGGGACCCTCTAGAGCCCCCTGGGACACACTTAGGGCCTTCTAGGACCCTTCTAGGACACAGGGAACCCTCAAGAGCCCCCTGGGACCCCCTTAGGGCTTTCTAGGGCCATGGTAAGACCCTGGGGAACCCTCCAGAGCACCCTGGGTCCTCTTTAGTGCCTTCTAGTACCCTTCTAGGGCCCCCAGGGACCTTCTAGAGCCCCCTGGTTACCCTTTGAGCCTTCTAGAACCCTTCTAGGAGCCCCAGGAACCCTCTAGAGCCCGCTGGGACCCCCTTAGGGCCTTCTAGGACCCTTCTAGGACCACAAGGAACCCTCTAGAGCCCCCTGGGACCCCTTTAGGGCCTTCTAGGACAATTCTAGGGCCGCCAGGGTCCGTCTAGAGCCCCCTGGGACCCCTTTAGGGCCTTCTAGGACCCTTCTAGGACCACCAGGAGCCCTCTAGAGCCCCCTAGGACCCACTTAGGGCCTTCTAGGACTCTTCTAGTACCCCCAGGGACCCTCTAGAGCCCCCTGGGACCCTTTTAGGGCCTTCTAGGACCCTCCTAGGACACACGGGTACCTTCTAGAGCCCTCTGGGACCCTTCTAGGCCTTTCTTGGACCCTTTTAGAATCACCAGGAACCCTCTAGAGCCCCCGGGACCCTTCTAGGGCCTTCTAGGACCCTTCTAGGACCACGAGAAACCATCTATAGCTCTCTGGGACCCCTTTAGTGCGTTCTAGGACTCTTCTAGGGTCCCCAGAGACCGTCTAGAGCCCCCTGGGATGCCTTAGAGCCTTCGAGGACCCTTCTAGGACCACGAGGAACCCTCTAGAGCCCCCTGGGACCCCCTTAGGGCATTCTAGGACCCTTCTAGGGCCCCCAGGGACCCTCTAGAGCCCCCTGGGACCCACTTAGGGCCTTCTAAGACCCTTCTAGGACCACCAGGAGCCCTCTATAGCCCTCTGGGACACCTTTTTGCACATTCTAGGACACTTCTAGTGCCCCCAGAGACCCTCTAGAGCTCCCTGGGAGTCTTTAGGGCCTACTAGGACCCTTCTAGGATCACCAGGACTCCTCTAGAGCCCTCTGGGACCCACTTAGGGCCTTCTAGGACCCTTCTAGGACCACGAGGAACCCTCTAGAGCCCCCTGGGACCCCCTTAGGGCATTCTAGGACCCTTCTAGGGCCCCCAGGGACCCTCTAGAGCCCCCTGGGACCCACTTAGGGCATTCTAAGACCCTTCTAGGACCACCAGGAGCCCTCTATAGCCCTCTGGGACACCTTTTTGCACATTCTAGGACACTTCTAGTGCCCCCAGAGACCCTCTAGAGCTCCCTGGGTGTCTTTAGGGCCTACTAGGACCCTTCTAGGATCACCAGGAACCCTCTAGAGCCCTCTGGGACCCACTTAGGGCCTTCTAGGACCCTTCTAGGACCACGAGGAACCCTCTAGAGCCCCCTGGGACCCCCTTAGGGCATTCTAGGACCCTTCTAGGGCCCCCAGGGACCCTCTAGAGCCCCCTGGGACCCCCTTAGGGCTTTCTAAGACCCTTCTAGGACCACCAGGAGCCCTTTATAGACCTCTGTGACCCTCTTTGCGCCTTCTAGGACCCTTCTAGTGCCCCCAGGGACGCTCTAGAGCCCCCTGGGACTCCTTAGGGCCTACTAGGACCCTTCTAGGACCACGAGAAACCCTCTAGAGCCCCCTGGGACCTCCTTAGGTCCTTCTAGGACCGTTCTAGGGTCACCAGGAACCCTCTAGAGCCCTCTGGGACCCACTTAGGGCCTTCTAGGACCCTTCTAGGACCACGAGGAACTCTCTAGAGCCCCCTGGGACTTGCTTAAGGCCTTCTAAGACTCTTCTAGGACCACGAGAAACCATCTAGAGCCCCCTGGGACCCACTTAGGGCATTCTAGGTTCATTTTAAGACCCTGGGGAACCCTCTAGAGCCTCGTGGTACCACTTAGAGCCTTGTAGGACTCTTCTAGGACCAGAAGGAACCCTCTAGAGCCCCCTGGGACCCCCTTAGGGCCTTCTAGGACAATTCTAGCGCCCCCAGGGACCCTCTAGAGCCCCCTGGGACACACTTAGGGCCTTCTAGGACTCTTCTAGTACCCCCAGGGACCCTCTAGAGCCCCCTGGGACCCTTTTAGGGCCTTCTAGGACCCTTCTAGGACCACCAGGAGCACTCTATAGCCCTCTGGGACCCTCTTTGCGCCTTCTAGGACCCTTCTAGTGCCCCCAGGGACACTCTAGAGCCCCCTGGGACTCTTTAGGGCCTACTAGGACCCTTCTAGGACCACGAGGAACCCTCTAGAGCCCCCTGGGACCCCCTTAGGGCATTCTAGGACCCTTCTAGGGCCCCCAGGGACCCTCCAGAGCCCCCTGGGACCCCCTTAGGTCTTTCTAAGACCCTTCTAGGACCACCAGGAGCCCTCTATAGCCCTCTGGGACCCTCTTTGCGCCTTCTAGGACCCTTCTAGTGCCCCCAGGGACACTCTAGAGCCCCCTGGGACTCCTTAGGGCCTACTAGAACCCTTCTAGGAGCCCCAGGAACCCTCTAGAGCCTGCTGGGACCCCCTTAGGGCCTTCTAGGACCCTTCTAGGACCACGAGGAACCCTCTAGAGCCCCCTGGGACCCCTTTAGGGCCTTCTAGGACAATTCTAGGGCCGCCAGGCTCCGTCTAGAGCCCCCTGGGACCCCTTTAGGGCCTTCTAGGACCCTTCTAGGACCACCAGGAGCCCTCTAGAGCCCCCTAGGACCCACTTAGGGCCTTCTAGGACTCTTCTAGTACCCCCAGGGACCCTCTAGAGCCCCCTGGGACCCTTTTAGGGCCTTCTAGGACCCTCCTAGGACCCACGGGTACCCTCTAGAGCCCTCTGGGACCCTTCTAGGCCTTTCTTGGACCCTTTTAGAATCACCAGGAACCCTCTAGAGCCCCCGGGACCCTTCTAGGGCCTTCTAGGACCCTTCTAGGACCACGAGAAACCATCTATAGCTCTCTGGGACCCCTTTAGGGCGTTCTAGGACTCTTCTAGGGTCCCCAGAGACCGTCTAGAGCCCCCTGGGATGCCTTAGAGCCTTCGAGGACCATTCTAGGACCACGAGGAACCCTCTAGAGCCCCCTGGGACCCCCTTAGGGCATTCTAGGACCCTTCTAGGGCCCCCAGGGACCCTCTAGAGCCCCCTGGGACCCACTTAGGGCCTTCTAAGACCCTTCTAGGACCACCAGGAGCCCTCTATAGCCCTCTGGGACATCTTTTTGCACATTCTAGGACACTTCTAGTGCCCCCAGAGACCCTCTAGAGCTCCCTGGGAGTCTTTAGGGCCTACTAGGACCCTTCTAGGATCACCAGGAACCCTCTAGAGCCCTCTGGGACCCACTTAGGGCCTTCTAGGACCCTTCTAGTGCCCCCAGGGACACTCTAGAGCCCCCTGGGACTCCTTAGGGCCTACTAGGACCCTTCTAGGACCACGAGAAACCCTCTAGAGCCCCCTGGGACCTCCTTAGGTCCTTCTAGGACCGTTCTAGGGTCACCAGGAACCCTCTAGAGCCCTCTGGGACCCACTTAGGGCCTTCTAGGACCCTTCTAGGACCACGAGGAACTCTCTAGAGCCCCCTGGGACTTGCTTAAGGCCTTCTAAGACTCTTCTAGGACCACGAGAAACCATCTAGAGCCCCCTGGGACCCACTTAGGGCATTCTAGGTTCATTTTAAGACCCTGGGGAACCCTCTAGAGCCTCGTGGTACCACTTAGAGCCTTGTAGGACTCTTCTAGGACCAGAAGGAACCCTCTAGAGCCCCCTGGGACCCCCTTAGGGCCTTCTAGGACAATTCTAGCGCCCCCAGGGACCCTCTAGAGCCCCCTGGGACACACTTAGGGCCTTCTAGGACCCTTCTAGGACACAGGGAACCCTCAAGAGCCCCCTGGGACCCCCTTAGGGCTTTCTAGGGCCATGGTAAGACCCTGGGGAACCCTCCAGAGCACCCTGGGTCCTCTTTAGTGCCTTCTAGTACCCTTCTAGGGCCCCCAGGGACATTCTAGAGCCCCCTGGTTACCCTTTGAGCCTTCTAGAACCCTTCTAGGAGCCCCAGGAACCCTCTAGAGCCCGCTGGGACCCCCTTAGGGCCTTCTAGGACCCTTCTAGGACCACAAGGAACCCTCTAGAACCCCCTGGGACCCCTTTAGGGCCTTCTAGGACAATTCTAGGGCCGCCAGGGTCCATCTAGAGCCCCCTGGGACCCGTTTAGGTCCTTCTAGGACCACCAGGAGCCCTCTAGAGCCCTCTGGGACCCTCTTTGCGCCTTCTAGGACCCTTCTAGGGCCCCCAGGGACACTCTAGAGCCCCCTGGGACTCTTTAGGGCCTACTAGTACCCTTCTAGGACCACGAGGAACCCTCTAGAGCCCCCTGGGACCCCCTTAGGGCATTCTAGGACCCTTCTAGGGCCCCCAGGGACCCTCTAGAGCCCCCTGGGACCCCCTTAGGGCTTTCTAAGACCCTTCTAGGACCACCAGGAGCCCTCTATAGCCCTCTGGGACCCTCTTTGCGCCTTCTAGGACCCTTCTAGTGCCCCCAGGGACACTCTAGAGCCCCCTGGGACTCCTTAGGGACTACTAGAACCCTTCTAGGAGCCCCAGGAACCCTCTAGAGCCTGCTGGGACCCCCTTAGGGCCTTCTAGGACCCTTCTAGGACCACAAGGAACCCTCTAGAGCCCCCTGGGACCCCTTTAGGGCCTTCTAGGACAATTCTAGGGCCGCCAGGGTCCCTCTAGAGCCCCCTGGGACCCCTTTAGGGCCTTCTAGGACCCTTCTAGGACCACCAGGAGCCCTCTAGAGCCCCCTAGGACCCACTTAGGGCCTTCTAGGACTCTTCTAGTACCCCCAGGGACCCTCTAGAGCCCCCTGGGACCCTTTTAGGGCCTTCTAGGACCCTCCTAGGACCCACGGGTACCCTCTAGAGCCCTCTGGGACCCTTCTAGGCCTTTCTTGGACCCTTTTAGAATCACCAGGAACCCTCTAGAGCCCCCGGGACCCTTCTAGGGCCTTCTAGGACCCTTCTAGGACCACGAGAAACCATCTATAGCTCTCTGGGACCCCTTTAGGGCGTTCTAGGACTCTTCTAGGGTCCCCAGAGACCGTCTAGAGCCCCCTGGGATGCCTTAGAGCCTTCGAGGACCATTCTAGGACCACGAGGAACCCTCTAGAGCCCCCTGGGACCCCCTTAGGGCATTCTAGGACCCTTCTAGGGCCCCCAGGGACCCTCTAGAGCCCCCTGGGACCCACTTAGGGCCTTCTAAGACCCTTCTAGGACCACCAGGAGCCCTCTATAGCCCTCTGGGACACCTTTTTGCACATTCTAGGACACTTCTAGTGCCCCCAGAGACCCTCTAGAGCTCCCTGGGAGTCTTTAGGGCCTACTAGGACCCTTCTAGGATCACCAGGAACCCTCTAGAGCCCTCTGGGACCCACTTAGGGCCTTCTAGGACCCTTCTAGGACCACGAGGAACCCTCTAGAGCCCCCTGGGACCCCCTTAGGGCATTCTAGGACCCTTCTAGGGCCCCCAGGGACCCTCTAGAGCCCCCTGGGACCCCCTTAGGGCTTTCTAAGACCCTTCTAGGACCACCAGGAGCCCTCTATAGCCCTCTGGGACCCTCTTTGCGCCTTCTAGGACCCTTCTAGTGCCCCCAGGGACACTCTAGAGCCCCCTGGGACTCCTTAGAGCCTACTAGGACCCTTCTAGGACCACGAGAAATCCTCTAGAGCCCCCTGGGACCTCCTTAGGTCCTTCTAGGACCGTTCTAGGGTCACCAGGAACCCTCTAGAGCCCTCTGGGACCCACTTAGGGCCTTCTAGGACCCTTCTAGGACCACCAGGAGCCCTCTATAGCCCTCTGGGACCCTCTTTGCGACTTCTAGGACCCTTCTAGTGCCCCCAGGGACACTCTAGAGCCCCCTGGGACTCCTTAGGGCCTACTAGGACCCTTCTAGGATCACCAGGACTCCTCTAGAGCCCTCTGGGACCCACTTAGGGCCTTCTAGGACCCTTCTAGGAGCCCCAGGAACCCTCTAGAGCCCGCTGGGACCCCCTTAGGGCCTTCTAGGACCCTTCTAGGACCACAAGGAACCCTCTAGAACCCCCTGGGACCCCTTTAGGGCCTTCTAGGACAATTCTAGGGCCGCCAGGGTCCATCTAGAGCCCCCTGGGACCCGTTTAGGTCCTTCTAGGACCACCAGGAGCCCTCTAGAGCCCTCTGGGACCCCCTTAGGGCCTTCTAGGACCCTTCTAGGACCACAAGGAACCCTCTAGAGCCCCCTGGGACCCCTTTAGGGCCTTCTAGGACAATTCTAGGGCCGCCAGGGTCCGTCTAGAGCCCCCTGGGACACACTTAGGGCCTTCTAGGACCCTTCTAGGACACAGGGAACCCTCAAGAGCCCCCTGGGACCCCCTTAGGGCTTTCTAGGGCCATGGTAAGACCCTGGGGAACCCTCCAGAGCACCCTGGGTCCTCTTTAGTGCTTTCTAGTACCCTTCTAGGGCCCCCAGGGACCTTCTAGAGCCCCCTGGTTACCCTTTGAGCCTTCTAGAACCCTTCTAGGAGCCCCAGGAACCCTCTAGAGCCCGCTGGGACCCCCTTAGGGCCTTCTAGGACCCTTCTAGGACCACAAGGAACCCTCTAGAACCCCCTGGGACCCCTTTAGGGCCTTCTAGGACAATTCTAGGGCCGCCAGGGTCCATCTAGAGCCCCCTGGGACCCGTTTAGGTCCTTCTAGGACCACCAGGAGCCCTCTAGAGCCCTCTGGGACCCCCTTAGGGCCTTCTAGGACCCTTCTAGGACCACAAGGAACCCTCTAGAGCCCCCTGGGACCCCTTTAGGGCCTTCTAGGACAATTCTAGGGCCGCCAGGGTCCGTCTAGAGGCCCCTGGGACCCCTTTAGGGCCTTCTAGGACCCTTCTAGGACCACCAGGAGCCCTCTAGAGCCCCCTAGGACCCACTTAGGGCCTTCTAGGACTCTTCTAGTACCCCCAGGGACCCTCTAGAGCCCCCTGGGACCCTTTTAGGGCCTTCTAGGACCCTCCTAGGACCCACGGGTACCCTCTAGAGCCCTCTGGGACCCTTCTAGGCCTTTCTTGGACCCTTTTAGAATCACCAGGAACCCTCTAGAGCCCCCGGGACCCTTCTAGGGCCTTCTAGGACCCTTCTAGGACCACGAGAAACCATCTATAGCTCTCTGGGACCCCTTTAGGGCGTTCTAGGACTCTTCTAGGGTCCCCAGAGACCGTCTAGAGCCCCCTGGGATGCCTTAGAGCCTTCGAGGACCCTTCTAGGACCACGAGGAACCCTCTAGAGCCCCCTGGGACCCCCTTAGGGCATTCTAGGACCCTTCTAGGGCCCCCAGGGACCCTCTAGAGCCCCCTGGGACCCACTTAGGGCCTTCTAAGACCCTTCTAGGACCACCAGGAGCCCTCTAGAGCCCTCTGGGACCCCCTTAGGGCATTCTAGGACACTTCTAGTGCCCCCAGAGACCCTCTAGAGCTCCCTGGGAGTCTTTAGGCCCTACTAGGACCCTTCTAGGATCACCAGGAACCCTCTAGAGCCCTCTGGGACCCACTTAGGGCCTTCTAGGACCCTTCTAGGACCACGAGGAACCCTCTAGAGCCCCCTGGGACCCCCTTAGGGCATTCTAGGACCCTTCTAGGGCCCCCAGGGACCCTCTAGAGCCCCCTGGGACCCCCTTAGGGCTTTCTAAGACCCTTCTAGGACCACCAGGAGCCCTCTATAGCCCTCTGGGACCCTCTTTGCGCCTTCTAGGACCCTTCTAGTGCCCCCAGGGACACTCTAGAGCACCCTGGGACTCTTTAGGGCCTACTAGGACCCTTCTAGGACCACGAGGAACCCTCTAGAGCCCCCTGGGACCCCCTTAGGGCATTCTAGGACCCTTCTAGGGCCCCCAGGGACCCTCTAGAGCCCCCTGGGACCCCCTTAGGGCTTTCTAAGACCCTTCTAGGACCACCAGGAGCCCTCTATAGCCCTCTGGGACCCTCTTTGCGACTTCTAGGACCCTTCTAGTGCCCCCAGGGACACTCTAGAGCCCCCTGGGACACACTTAGGGCCTTCTAGGACCCTTCTAGGACACAGGGAACCCTCAAGAGCCCCCTGGGACCCCCTTAGGGCTTTCTAGGGCCATGGTAAGACCCTGGGGAACCCTCCAGAGCACCCTGGGTCCTCTTTAGTGCCTTCTAGTACCCTTCTAGGGCCCCCAGGGACATTCTAGAGCCCCCTGGTTACCCTTTGAGCCTTCTAGAACCCTTCTAGGAGCCCCAGGAACCCTCTAGAGCCCGCTGGGACCCCCTTAGGGCCTTCTAGGACCCTTCTAGGACCACAAGGAACCCTCTAGAACCCCCTGGGACCCCTTTAGGGCCTTCTAGGACAATTCTAGGGCCGCCAGGGTCCATCTAGAGCCCCCTGGGACCCGTTTAGGTCCTTCTAGGACCACCAGGAGCCCTCTAGAGCCCTCTGGGACCCCCTTAGGGCCTTCTAGGACCCTTCTAGGACCACAAGGAACCCTCTAGAGCCCCCTGGGACCCCTTTAGGGCCTTCTAGGACAATTCTAGGGCCACCAGGGTCCGTCTAGAGCCCCCTGGGACCCCTTTAGGGCCTTCTAGGACATTTCTAGGACCACCAGGAGCCCTCTAGAGCCCCCTAGGACCCACTTAGGGCCTTCTAGGACTCTTCTAGTACCCCCAGGGACCCTCTAGAGCCCCCTGGGACCCTTTTAGGGCCTTCTAGGACCCTCCTAGGACCCACGGGTACCCTCTAGAGCCCTCTGGGACCCTTCCAGGGCTTTCTTGGACCCTTTTAGAATCACCAGGAACCCTCTAGAGCCCCCGGGACCCTTCTAGGGCCTTCTAGGACCCTTCTAGGACCACGAGAAACCATCTATAGCTCTCTGGGACCCCTTTAGGGCGTTCTAGGACTCTTCTAGGGTCCCCAGAGACCGTCTAGAGCCCCCTGGGATGCCTTAGAGCCTTCGAGGACCCTTCTAGGACCACGAGGAACCCTCTAGAGCCCCCTGGGACCCCCTTAGGGCATTCTAGGACCCTTCTAGGGCCCCCAGGGACCCTCTAGAGCCCCCTGGGACCCACTTAGGGCCTTCTAAGACCCTTCTAGGACCACCAGGAGCCCTCTAGAGCCCTCTGGGACACCTTTTTGCACATTCTAGGACACTTCTAGTGCCCCCAGAGACCCTCTAGAGCTCCCTGGGAGTCTTTAGGGCCTACTAGGACCCTTCTAGGATCACCAGGAACCCTCTAGAGCCCTCTGGGACCCACTTAGGGCCTTCTAGGACCCTTCTAGGACCACGAGGAACCCTCTAGAGCCCCCTGGGACCCCCTTAGGGCATTCTAGGACCCTTCTAGTGCCCCCAGGGACCCTCTAGAGCCCCCTGGGACCCCCTTAGGGCTTTCTAAGACCCTTCTAGGACCACCAGGAGCCCTCTATAGCCCTCTGGGACCCTCTTTGCGCCTTCTAGGACCCTTCTAGTGCCCCCAGGGACACTCTAGAGCCCCCTGGGACTCTTTAGGGCCTACTAGGACCCTTCTAGGACCACGAGGAACCCTCTAGAGCCCCCTGGGACCCCCTTAGGGCATTCTAGGACCCTTCTAGGGCCCCCAGGGACCCTCTAGAGCCCCCTGGGACCCCCTTAGGGCTTTCTAAGACCCTTCTAGGACCACCAGGAGCCCTCTATAGCCCTCTGGGACCCTCTTTGCGCCTTCTAGGACCCTTCTAGTGCCCCCAGGGACACTCTAGAGCCCCCTGGGACTCCTTAGGGCCTACTAGAACCCTTCTAGGAGCCCCAGGAACCCTCTAGAGCCTGCTGGGACCCCCTTAGGGCCTTCTAGGACCCTTCTAGGACCACAAGGAACCCTCTAGAGCCCCCTGGGACCCCTTTAGGGCCTTCTAGGACAATTCTAGGGCCGCCAGGGTCCCTCTAGAGCCCCCTGGGACCCCTTTAGGGCCTTCTAGGACCCTTCTAGGACCACCAGGAGCCCTCTAGAGCCCCCTAGGACCCACTTAGGGCCTTCTAGGACTCTTCTAGTACCCCCAGGGACCCTCTAGAGCCCCCTGGGACCCTTTTAGGGCCTTCTAGGACCCTCCTAGGACCCACGGGTACCCTCTAGAGCCCTCTGGGACCCTTCTAGGCCTTTCTTGGACCCTTTTAGAATCACCAGGAACCCTCTAGAGCCCCCGGGACCCTTCTAGGGCCTTCTAGGACCCTTCTAGGACCACGAGAAACCATCTATAGCTCTCTGGGACCCCTTTAGGGCGTTCTAGGACTCTTCTAGGGTCCCCAGAGACCGTCTAGAGCCCCCTGGGATGCCTTAGAGCCTTCGAGGACCATTCTAGGACCACGAGGAACCCTCTAGAGCCCCCTGGGACCCCCTTAGGGCATTCTAGGACCCTTCTAGGGCCCCCAGGGACCCTCTAGAGCCCCCTGGGACCCACTTAGGGCCTTCTAAGACCCTTCTAGGACCACCAGGAGCCCTCTATAGCCCTCTGGGACACCTTTTTGCACATTCTAGGACACTTCTAGTGCCCCCAGAGACCCTCTAGAGCTCCCTGGGAGTCTTTAGGGCCTACTAGGACCCTTCTAGGATCACCAGGAACCCTCTAGAGCCCTCTGGGACCCACTTAGGGCCTTCTAGGACCCTTCTAGGACCACGAGGAACCCTCTAGAGCCCCCTGGGACCCCCTTAGGGCATTCTAGGACCCTTCTAGGGCCCCCAGGGACCCTCTAGAGCCCCCTGGGACCCCCTTAGGGCTTTCTAAGACCCTTCTAGGACCACCAGGAGCCCTCTATAGCCCTCTGGGACCCACTTTGCGCCTTCTAGGACCCTTCTAGTGCCCCCAGGGACACTCTAGAGCCCCCTGGGACTCCTTAGAGCATACTAGGACCATTCTAGGACCACGAGAAATCCTCTAGAGCCCCCTGGGACCTCCTTAGGTCCTTCTAGGACCGTTCTAGGGTCACCAGAAACCCTCTAGAGCCCTCTGGGACCCACTTAGGGCCTTCTAGGACCCTTCTAGGACCACGAGGAACTCTCTAGAGCCCCCTGGGACTTGCTTAAGGCTTTCTAGGACTCTTCTAGGACCACGAGAAACCATCTAGAGCCCCCTGGGACCCACTTAGGGCATTCTAGGTTCATTTTAAGACCCTGGGGAACCCTCTTGAGCCTCGTGGTACCACTTAGAGCCTTGTAGGACTCTTCTAGGACCAGAAGGAACCCTCTAGAGCCCTCTGGGACCCCCTTAGGGCCTTCTAGGACAATTCTAGCGCCCCCAGGGACCCTCTAGAGCCCCCTGGGACACACTTAGGGCCTTCTAGGACCCTTCTAGGACACAGGGAACCCTCAAGAGCCCCCTGGGACCCCCTTAGGGCTTTCTAGGGCCATGGTAAGACCCTGGGGAACCCTCCAGAGCACCCTGGGTCCTCTTTAGTGCCTTCTAGCACCCTTCTAGGGCCCCCAGGGACCTTCTAGAGCCCCCTGGTTACCCTTTGAGCCTTCTAGAACCCTTCTAGGAGCCCCAGGAACCCTCTAGAGCCTGCTGGGACCCCCTTAGGGCATTCTAGGACCCTTCTAGGGCCCCCAGGGACCCTCTAGAGCCCCCTGGGACCCACTTAGGGCCTTCTAAGACCCTTCTAGGACCACCAGGAGCCCTCTATAGCCCTCTGGGACACCTTTTTGCACATTCTAGGACACTTCTAGTGCCCCCAGAGACCCTCTAGAGCTCCCTGGGAGTCTTTAGGCCCTACTAGGACCCTTCTAGGATCACCAGGAACCCTCTAGAGCCCTCTGGGACCCACTTAGGGCCTTCTAGGACCCTTCTAGGACCACGAGGAACCCTCTAGAGCCCCCTGGGACCCCCTTAGAGCATTCTAGGACCCTTCTAGGGCCCCCAGGGACCCTCTAGAGCCCCCTGGGACCCACTTAGGGCCTTCTAAGACCCTTCTAGGACCACCAGGAGCCCTCTATAGCCCTCTGGGACACCTTTTTGCACATTCTAGGACACTTCTAGTGCCCCCAGAGACCCTCTAGAGCTCCCTGGGAGTCTTTAGGGCCTACTAGGACCCTTCTAGGATCACCAGGAACCATCTAGAGCCCTCTGGGATGCCTTAGAGCCTTCTAGGACCCTTCTAGGACCACGAGGAACCCTCTAGAGCCCCCTGGGACCCCCTTAGGGCATTCTAGGACCCTTCTAGGGCCCCCAGGGACCCTCTAGAGCCCCCTGGGACCCCCTTAGGGCTTTCTAAGACCCTTCTAGGACCACCAGGAGCCCTCTATAGCCCTCTGGGACCCTCTTTGCGCCTTCTAGGACCCTTCTAGTGCCCCCAGGGACACTCTAGAGCCCCCTGGGACTCCTTAGGGCCTACTAGAACCCTTCTAGGAGCCCCAGGAACCCTCTAGAGCCCGCTGGGACCCCCTTAGGGCCTTCTAGGACCCTTCTAGGACAACAAGGAACCCTCTAGAGCCCCCTGGGACCCCTTTAGGGCCTTCTAGGACAATTCTAGGGCCGCCAGGGTCCGTCTAGAGCCCCCTGGGACCCCTTTAGGGCCTTCTAGGACCCTTCTAGGACCACCAGGAGCCCTCTAGAGCCCCCTAGGACCCACTTAGGGCCTTCTAGGACTCTTCTAGTACCCCCAGGGACCCTCTAGAGCCCCCTGGGACCCTTTTAGGGCCTTCTAGGACCCTCCTAGGACCCACGGGTACCCTCTAGAGCCCTCTGGGACCCTTCTAGGCCTTTCTTGGACCCTTTTAGAATCACCAGGAACCCTCTAGAGCCCCCGGGACCCTTCTAGGGCCTTCTAGGACCCTTCTAGGACCACAAGAAACCATCTATAACTCTCTGGGACCCCTTTAGGGCGTTCTAGGACTCTTCTAGGGTCCCCAGAGACCGTCTAGAGCCCCCTGGGATGCCTTAGAGCCTTCGAGGACCATTCTAGGACCACGAGGAACCCTCTAGAGCCCCCTGGGACCCCCTTAGGGCATTCTAGGACCCTTCTAGGGCCCCCAGGGACCCTCTAGAGCCCCCTGGGACCCACTTAGGGCCTTCTAAGACCCTTCTAGGACCACCAGGAGCCCTCTATAGCCCTCTGGGACACCTTTTTGCACATTCTAGGACACTTCTAGTGCCCCCAGAGACCCTCTAGAGCTCCCTGGGAGTCTTTAGGGCCTACTAGGACCCTTCTAGGATCACCAGGAACCCTCTAGAGCCCTCTGGGACCCACTTAGGGCCTTCTAGGACCCTTCTAGGACCACGAGGAACCCTCTAGAGCCCCCTGGGACCCCCTTAGGGCATTCTAGGACCCTTCTAGGGCCCCCAGGGACCCTCTAGAGCCCCCTGGGACCCCCTTAGGGCTTTCTAAGACCCTTCTAGGACCACCAGGAGCCCTCTATAGCCCTCTGGGACCCTCTTTGCGCCTTCTAGGACCCTTCTAGTGCCCCCAGGGACAATCTAGAGCCCCCTGGGACTCTTTAGGGCCTACTAGGACCCTTCTAGGACCACGAGGAACCCTCTAGAGCCCCCTGGGACCTCCTTAGGGCATTCTAGGACCCTTCTAGGGCCCCCAGGGACCCTCTAGAGCCCCCTGGGACCCCCTTAGGGCTTTCTAAGACCCTTCTAGGACCACCAGGAGCCCTCTATAGCCCTCTGGGACCCTCTTTGCGCCTTCTAGGACCCTTCTAGTGCCCCCAGGGACACTCTAGAGCCCCCTGGGACTCCTTAGGGCCTACTAGGACCCTTCTAGGACCACGAGAAACCCTCTAGAGCCCCCTGGGACCTCCTTAGTTCCTTCTAGGACCGTTCTAGGGTCACCAGGAACCCTCTAGAGCCCTCTGGGACCCACTTAGGGCCTTCTAGGACCCTTCTAGGACCACGAGGAACTCTCTAGAGCCCCCTGGGACTTGCTTAAGGCCTTCTAAGGCTCTTCTAGGACCACGAGAAACCATCTAGAGCCCCCTGGGACCCACTTAGGGCATTCTAGGTTCATTTTAAGACCCTGGGGAACCCTCTAGAGCCTCGTGGTACCACTTAGAGCCTTGTAGGACTCTTCTAGGACCAGAAGGAACCCTCTAGAGCCCCCTGGGACCCCCTTAGGGCCTTCTAGGACAATTCTAGCGCCCCCAGGGACCCTCTAGAGCCCCCTGGGACACACTTAGGGCCTTCTAGGACCCTTCTAGGACACAGGGAACCCTCAAGAGCCCCCTGGGACCCCCTTAGGGCTTTCTAGGGCCATGGTAAGACCCTGGGGAACCCTCCAGAGCACCCTGGGTCCTCTTTAGTGCCTTCTAGTACCCTTCTAGGGCCCCCAGGGACCTTCTAGAGCCCCCTGGTTACCCTTTGAGCCTTCTAGAACCCTTCTAGGAGCCCCAGGAACCCTCTAGAGCCCGCTGGGACCCCCTTAGGGCCTTCTAGGACCCTTCTAGGACAACAAGGAACCCTCTAGAGCCCCCTGGGACCCCTTTAGGGCCTTCTAGGACAATTCTAGGGCCGCCAGGGTCCATCTAGAGCCCCCTGGGACCCCTTTAGGGCCTTCTAGGACCCTTCTAGGACCACCAGGAGCCCTCTAGAGCCCCCTAGGACCCACTTAGGGCCTTCTAGGACTCTTCTAGTACCCCCAGGGACCCTCTAGAGCCCCCTGGGACCCTTTTAGGGCCTTCTAGGACCCTCCTAGGACCCACGGGTACCCTCTAGAGCCCTCTGGGACCCTTCTAGGCCTTTCTTGGACCCTTTTAGAATCACCAGGAACCCTCTAGAGCCCCCGGGACCCTTCTAGGGCCTTCTAGGACCCTTCTAGGACCACGAGAAACCATCTATAGCTCTCTGGGACCCCTTTAGGGCGTTCTAGGACTCTTCTAGGGTCCCCAGAGACCGTCTAGAGCCCCCTGGGATGCCTTAGAGCCTTCGAGGACCCTTCTAGGACCACGAGGAACCCTCTAGAGCCTCCTGGGACCCCCTTAGGGCATTCTAGGACCCTTCTAGGGCCCCCAGGGACCCTCTAGAGCCCCCTGGGACCCACTTAGGGCCTTCTAAGACCCTTCTAGGACCACCAGGAGCCCTCTAGAGCCCTCTGGGACACCTTTTTGCACATTCTAGGACACTTCTAGTGCCCCCAGATACCCTCTAGAGCTCCCTGGGAGTCTTTAGGGCCTACTAGGACCCTTCTAGGATCACCAGGTACCCTCTAGAGCCCTCTGGGACCCCCTTAGGGCTTTCTAAGACCCTTCTAGGACCACCAGGAGCCCTCTATAGCCCTCTGGGACCCTCTTTGCGCCTTCTAGGACCCTTCTAGTGCCCCCAGGGACACTCTAGAGCCCCCTGGGACTCTTTAGGGCCTACTAGGACCCTTCTAGGACCACGAGGAACCCTCTAGAGCCCCCTGGGACCTCCTTAGGGCATTCTAGGACCCTTCTAGGGCCCCCAGGGACCCTCTAGAGCCCCCTGGGACCCCCTTAGGGCTTTCTAAGACCCTTCTAGGACCACCAGGAGCCCTCTATAGCCCTCTGGGACCCTCTTTGCGCCTTCTAGGACCCTTCTAGTGCCCCCAGGGACACTCTAGAGCCCCCTGGGACTCCTTAGAGCCTACTAGGACCCTTCTAGGACCACGAGAAATCCTCTAGAGCCCCCTGGGACCTCCTTAGGTCCTTCTAGGACCGTTCTAGGGTCACCAGGAACCCTCTAGAGCCCTCTGGGACCCACTTAGGGCCTTCTAGGACCCTTCTAGGACCACGAGGAACTCTCTAGAGCCCCCTGGGACTTGCTTAAGGCTTTCTAGGACTCTTCTAGGACCACGAGAAACCATCTAGACCCCCCTGGGACCCACTTAGGGCATTCTAGGTTCATTTTAAGACCCTGGGGAACCCTCTAGAGCCCCCTGGGACCCCTTTAGGGCCTTCTAGGACCCTTCTAGGACCACCAGGAGCCCTCTAGAGCCCCCTGGGACCCCCTTAGGGCCTTCTAGGACAAATCTAGCGCCCCCAGGGACACTCTAGAGCCCCCTGGGACACACTTAGGGCCTTCTAGGACCCTTCTAGGACACAGGGAACCCTCAAGAGCCCCCTGGGACCCCCTTAGGGCTTTCTAGGGCCATGGTAAGACCCTGGGGAACCCTCCAGAGCACCCTGGGTCCTCTTTAGTGCCTTCTAGTACCCTTCTAGGGCCCCCAGGGACCTTCTAGAGCCCCCTGGTTACCCTTTGAGCCTTCTAGAACCCTTCTAGGAGCCCCAGGAACCCTCTAGAGCCCGCTGGGACCCCCTTAGGGCCTTCTAGGACCCTTCTAGGACCACAAGGAACCCTCTAGAGCCCCCTGGGACCCCTTTAGGGCCTTCTAGGACAATTCTAGGGCCGCCAGGGTCCCTCTAGAGCCCCCTGGGACCCCTTTAGGGCCTTCTAGGACCCTTCTAGGACCACCAGGAGCCCTCTAGAGCCCCCTAGGACCCACTTAGGGCCTTCTAGGACTCTTCTAGTACCCCCAGGGACCCTCTAGAGCCCCCTGGGACCCTTTTAGGGCCTTCTAGGATCCTCCTAGGACCCACGGGTACCCTCTAGAGCCCTCTGGGACCCTTCTAGGCCTTTCCTGGACCCTTTTAGAATCACCAGGAACCCTCTAGAGCCCCCGGGACCCTTCTAGGGCCTTCTAGGACCCTTCTAGGACCACGAGAAACCATCTATAGCTCTCTGGGACCCCTTTAGGGCGTTCTAGGGCTCTTCTAGGGTCCCCAGAGACCGTCTAGAGCCCCCTGGGATGCCTTAGAGCCTTCGAGGACCCTTCTAGGACCACGAGGAACCCTCTAGAGCCCCCTGGGACCCCCTTAGGGCATTCTAGGACCCTTCTAGGGCCCCCAGGGACCCTCTAGAGCCCCCTGGGACCCACTTAGGGCCTTCTAAGACCCTTCTAGGACCACCAGGAGCCCTCTATAGCCCTCTGGGACTCCTTTTTGCACATTCTAGGACACTTCTAGTGTCCCCAGAGACCCTCTAGAGCTCCCTGGGAGTCTTTAGGGCCTACTAGGACCCTTCTAGGATCACCAGGAACCCTCTAGAGCCCTCTGGGACCCACTTAGGGCCTTCTAGGACCCTTCTAGGACCACGAGGAACCCTCTAGAGCCCCCTGGGACCCCCTTAGGGCATTCTAGGACCGTTCTAGGGCCCCCAGGGACCCTCTAGAGCCCCCTGGGACCCCCTTAGGGCTTTCTAAGACCCTTCTAGGACCACCAGGAGCCCTCTATAGCCCTCTGGGACCCTCTTTGCGCCTTCTAGGACCCTTCTAGTGCCCCCAGGGACACTCTAGAGCCCCCTGGGTCTCCTTAGAGCCTACTAGGACCCTTCTAGGACCACGAGAAATCCTCTAGAGCCCCCTGGGACCTCCTTAGGTCCTTCTAGGACCGTTCTAGGGTCACCAGGAACCCTCTAGAGCCCTCTGGGACCCACTTAGGGCCTTCTAGGACCCTTCTAGGACCACGAGGAACTCTCTAGAGCCCCCTGGGACTTGCTTAAGGCTTTCTAGGACTCTTCTAGGACCACGAGAAACCATCTAGAGCCCCCTGGGACCCACTTAGGGCATTCTAGGTTCATTTTAAGACCCTGGGAAACCCTCTAGAGCCCCCTGGGACCCCTTTAGGGCCTTCTAGGACCCTTCTAGGACCACCAGGAGCCCTCTAGAGCCCCCTGGGACCCCCTTAGGGCCTTCTAGGACAAATCTAGCGCCCCCAGGGACCCTCTAGAGCCCCCTGGGACACACTTAGGGCCTTCTAGGACCCTTCTAGGACACAGGGAACCCTCAAGAGCCCCCTGGGACCCCCTTAGGGCTTTCTAGGTCCATGGTAAGACCCTGGGGAACCCTCCAGAGCACCCTGGGTCCTCTTTAGTGCCTTCTAGTACCCTTCTAGGGCCCCCAGGGACCTTCTAGAGCCCCCTGGTTACCCTTTGAGCCTTCTAGAACCCTTCTAGGAGCCCCAGGAACCCTCTAGAGCCCGCTGGGACCCCCTTAGGGCCTTCTAGGACCCTTCTAGGACCACAAGGAACCCTCTAGAGCCCCCTGGGACCCCTTTAGGGCCTTCTAGGACAATTCTAGGGCCGCCAGGCTCCGTCTAGAGCCCCCTGGGACCCCTTTAGGGCCTTCTAGGACCCTTCTAGGACCACCAGGAGCCCTCTAGAGCCCCCTAGGACCCACTTAGGGCCTTCTAGGACTCTTCTAGTACCCCCAGGGACCCTCTAGAGCCCCCTGGGACCATTTTAGGGCCTTCTAGGACCCTCCTAGGACCCACGGGTACCCTCTAGAGCCCTCTGGGACCCTTCTAGGCCTTTCTTGGACCCTTTTAGAATCACCAGGAACCCTCTAGAGCCCCCGGGACCCTTCTAGGGCCTTCTAGGACCCTTCTAGGACCACGAGAAACCATCTATAGCTCTCTGGGACCCCTTTAGGGCGTTCTAGGACTCTTCTAGGGTCCCCAGAGACCGTCTAGAGCCCCCTGGGATGCCTTAGAGCCTTCGAGGACCCTTCTAGGACCACGAGGAACCCTCTAGAGCCCCCTGGGACCCCCTTAGGGCATTCTAGGACCCTTCTAGGGCCCCCAGGGACCCTCTAGAGCCCCCTGGGACCCACTTAGGGCTTTCTAAGACCCTTCTAGGACCACCAGGAGCCCTCTATAGCCCTCTGGGACCCTCTTTGCGCCTTCTAGGACCCTTCTAGTGCCCCCAGGGACACTCTAGAGCCCCCTGGGACTCCTTAGAGCCTACTAGGACCCTTCTAGGACCACGAGAAATCCTCTAGAGCCCCCTGGGACCTCCTTAGGTCCTTCTAGGACCGTTCTAGGGTCACCAGGAACCCTCTAGAGCCCTCTGGGACCCACTTAGGGCCTTCTAGGACCCTTCTAGGACCACGAGGAACTCTCTAGAGCCCCCTGGGACTTGCTTAAGGCTTTCTAGGACTCTTCTAGGACCACGAGAAACCATCTAGACCCCCCTGGGACCCACTTAGGGCATTCTAGGTTCATTTTAAGACCCTGGGGAACCCTCTAGAGCCCCCTGGGACCCCTTTAGGGCCTTCTAGGACCCTTCTAGGACCACCAGGAGCCCTCTAGAGCCCCCTGGGACCCCCTTAGGGCCTTCTAGGACAAATCTAGCGCCCCCAGGGACCCTCTAGAGCCCCCTGGGACACACTTAGGGCCTTCTAGGACCCTTCTAGGACACAGGGAACCCTCAAGAGCCCCCTGGGACCCCCTTAGGGCTTTCTAGGGCCATGGTAAGACCCTGGGGAACCCTCCAGAGCACCCTGGGTCCTCTTTAGTGCCTTCTAGTACCCTTCTAGGGCCCCCAGGGACCTTCTAGAGCCCCCTGGTTACCCTTTGAGCCTTCTAGAACCCTTCTAGGTGCCCCAGGAACCCTCTAGAGCCCGCTGGGACCTCCTTAGGGCCTTCTAGGACCCTTCTAGGACCACAAGGAACCCTCTAGAGCCCCCTGGGACCCCTTTAGGGCCTTCTAGGACAATTCTAGGGCCGCCAGGGTCCGTCTAGAGCCCCCTGGGACCCCTTTAGGGCCTTCTAGGACCCTTCTAGGACCACCAGGAGCCCTCTAGAGCCCCCTAGGACCCACTTAGGGCCTTCTAGGACTCTTCTAGTACCCCCAGGGACCCTCTAGAGCCCCCTGGGACCCTTTTAGGGCCTTCTAGGACCCTCCTAGGACCCACGGGTACCCTCTAGAGCCCTCTGGGACCCTTCTAGGCCTTTCCTGGACCCTTTTAGAATCACCAGGAACCCTCTAGAGCCCCCGGGACCCTTCTAGGGCCTTCTAGGACCCTTCTAGGACCACGAGAAACCATCTATAGCTCTCTGGGACCCCTTAAGGGCGTTCTAGGGCTCTTCTAGGGTCCCCAGAGACCGTCTAGAGCCCCCTGGGATGCCTTAGAGCCTTCGAGGACCCTTCTAGGACCACGAGGAACCCTCTAGAGCCCCCTGGGACCCCCTTAGGGCATTCTAGGACCCTTCTAGGGCCCCCAGGGACCCTCTAGAGCCCCCTGGGACCCACTTAGGGCCTTCTAAGACCCTTCTAGGACCACCAGGAGCCCTCTATAGCCCTCTGGGACACCTTTTTGCACATTCTAGGACACTTCTAGTGTCCCCAGAGACCCTCTAGAGCTCCCTGGGAGTCTTTAGGGCCTACTAGGACCCTTCTAGGATCACCAGGAACCCTCTAGAGCCCTCTGGGACCCACTTAGGGCCTTCTAGGACCCTTCTAGGACCACGAGGAACCCTCTAGAGCCCCCTGGGACCCTCTTAGGGCATTCTAGGACCCTTCTAGTGCCCCCAGGGACCCTCTAGAGCCCCCTGGGACCCCCTTAGGGCTTTCTAAGACCCTTCTAGGACCACCAGGAGCCCTCTATAGCCCTCTGGGACCCTCTTTGCGCCTTCTAGGACCCTTCTAGTGCCCCCAGGGACACTCTAGAGCCCCCTGGGACTCTTTAGGGCCTACTAGGACCCTTCTAGGACCACGAGGAACCCTCTAGAGCCCCCTGGGACCCCCTTAGGGCATTCTAGGACCCATCTAGGGCCCCCAGGGACCCTCTAGAGCCCCCTGAGACCCCCTTAGGGCTTTCTAAGACCCTTCTAGGACCACCAGGAGCCCTCTATAGCCCTCTGGGACCCTCTTTGCGCCTTCTAGGACCCTTCTAGTGCCCCCAGGGACACTCTAGAGCCCCCTGGGACTCCTTAGAGCCTACTAGGTCCCTTCTAGGACCACGAGAAATCCTCTAGAGCCCCCTGGGACCTCCTTAGGTCCTTCTAGGACCGTTCTAGGGTCACCAGGAACCCTCTAGAGCCCTCTGGGACCCACTTAGGGCCTTCTAGGACCCTTCTAGGACCACGAGGAACTCTCTAGAGCCCCCTGGGACTTGCTTAAGGCTTTCTAGGACTCTTCTAGGACCACGAGAAACCATCTAGAGCCCCCTGGGACCCACTTAGGGCATTCTAGGTTCATTTTAAGACCCTGGGGAACCCTCTAGAGCCCCCTGGGACCCCTTTAGGGCCTTCTAGGACCCTTCTAGGACCACCAGGAGCCCTCTAGAGCCCCCTGGGACCCCCTTAGGGCCTTCTAGGACTCTTCTAGTACCCCCAGGGACCCTCTAGAGCCCCCTGGGACACACTTAGGGCCTTCTAGGACCCTTCTAGGACACAGGGAACCCTCAAGAGCCCCCTGGGACCCCCTTAGGGCTTTCTAGGGCCATGGTAAGACCCTGGGGAACCCTCCAGAGCACCCTGGGTCCTCTTTAGTGCCTTCTAGTACCCTTCTAGGTCCCCCAGGGACCTTCTAGAGCCCCCTGGTTACCCTTTGAGCCTTCTAGAACCCTTCTAGGAGCCCCAGGAACCCTCTAGAGCCCGCTGGGACCCCCTTAGGGCCTTCTAGGACCCTTCTAGGACCACAAGGAACCCTCTAGAGCCCCCTGGGACCCCTTTAGGGCCTTCTAGGACAATTCTAGGGCCGCCAGGGTCCGTCTAGAGCCCCCTGGGACCCCTTTAGGGCCTTCTAGGACCCTTCTAGGACCACCAGGAGCCCTCTAGAGCCCCTTAGGACCCACTTAGGGCCTTCTAGGACTCTTCTAGTACCCCCAGGGACCCTCTAGAGCCCGCTGGGACCCTTTTAGGGCCTTCTAGGACCCTCCTAGGACCCACGGGTACCCTCTAGAGCCCTCTGGGACCCTTCTAGGCCTTTCTTGGACCCTTTTAGAATCACCAGGAACCCTCTAGAGCCCCCGGGACCCTTCTAGGGCCTTCTAGGACCCTTCTAGGACCACGAGAAACCATCTATAGCTCTCTGGGACCCCCTTAGGGCATTCTAGGACCCTTCTAGGGCCCCCAGGGACCATCTAGATCCCCCTGGGACCCACTTAGGGCCTTCTAAGACCCTTCTAGGACCACCAGGAGCCCTCTATAGCCCTCTGGGACTCCTTTTTGCACATTCTAGGACACTTCTAGTGTCCCCAGAGACCCTCTAGAGCTCCCTGGGAGTCTTTAGGGCCTACTAGGACCCTTCTAGGATCACCAGGAACCCTCTAGAGCCCTCTGGGACCCACTTAGGGCCTTCTAGGACCCTTCTAGGACCACGAGGAACCCTCTAGAGCCCCCTGGGACCCCCTTAGGGCATTCTAGGACCCTTCTAGGGCCCTCAGGGACCCTCTAGAGCCCCCTGGGACCCCCTTAGGGCTTTCTAAGACCCTTCTAGGACTACCAGGAGCCCTCTATAGCCCTCTGGGACCCTCTTTGCGCCTTCTAGGACCCTTCTAGTGCCCCCAGGGACACTCTAGAGCCCCCTGGGACTCTTTAGGGCCTACTAGGACCCTTCTAGGACCACTAGAAACCCTGTAGAGCCCCCTGGGACCTCCTTAGGTCCTTCTAGGACCGTTCTAGGGTCACCAGGAAACCTCTAGAACCCTCTGGAACCCCTTTAGGGCCTTCTAGGACAATTCTAGGGCCGCCAGGGTCCGTCTAGAGCCCCCTGGGACCACTTTAGGGCCTTCTAGGACCCTTCTAGGACCACCAGGAGCTCTCTAGAGCCCCCTAGGTCCCACTTAGGGCCTTCTAGGACTCTTCTAGTACCCCCAGGGACCCTCTAGAGCCCCCTGGGACCCTTTTAGGGCCTTCTAGGACCCTCCTAGGACCCACGGGTACCCTCTAGAGCCCTCTGGGACCCATCTAGGCCTTTCTTGGACCCTTTTATAATCACCAGGAACCCTCTAGAGCCCCCGGGACCCTTCTAGGGCCTTCTAGGACCCTTCTAGGACCACGAGAAACCATCTATAGCTCTCTGGGACCCATTTAGGGCGTTCTAGGACTCTTCTAGGGTCCCCAGAGACCGTCTAGAGCCCCCTGGGATGCCTTAGAGCCTTCGAGGACCCTTCTAGGACCACGAGGAACCCTCTAGAGCCCCCTGGGACCCCCTTAGGACATTCTAGGACCCTTCTAGGGCCCCCAGGGACCCTCTAGAGCCCCCTGGGACCCACTTAGGGCCTTCTAAGACCCTTCTAGGACCACCAGGAGCCCTCTATAGCGCTCTGGGACACCTTCTTGCACATTCTAGGACACTTCTAGTGCCCCCAGAGACCCTCTAGAGCTCCCTGGGAGTCTTTAGGGCCTACTAGGACCCTTCTAGGATCACCAGGAACCCTCTAGAGCCCTCTGGGACCCACTTAGGGCCTTCTAGGACCCTTCTAGTGCCCCCAGGGACACTCTAGAGCCCCCTGGGACTCCTTAGGGCCTACTAGGATTCTTCTAGGACCACGAGAAACCCTCTAGAGCCCCCTGGGACCTCCTTAGGTCCTTCTAGGACCGTTCTAGGGTCACCAGGAACCCTCTAGAGCCCTCTGGGACCCACTTAGGGCCTTCTAGGACCCTTCTAGGACCACAAGGAACTCTCTAGGGCCCCCTGGGACTTGCTTAAGGCCTTCTAAGACTCTGCTAGGACCACGAGAAACCATCTAGAGCCCCCTGGGACCCACTTAGGGCATTCTAGGTTCATTTTAAGACCCTGGGGAAACCTCTAGAGCCTCGTGGTACCACTTAGAGCCTTGTAGGACTCTTCTAGGACCAGAAGGAACCCTCTAGAGTCCCCTGGGACCCCCTTAGGGCCTTCTAGGACAATTCTAGCGCCCCCAGGGACCCTCTAGAGCCCCCTGGGACACACTTAGGGCCTTCTAGGACCCTTCTAGGACACAGGGAACCCTCAAGAGCCCCCTGGGACCCCCTTAGGGCTTTCTAGGGCCATGCTAAGACCCTGGGGAACCCTCCAGAGCACCCTGGGTCCTCTTTAGTGCCTTCTAGTACCCTTCTAGGGCCCCCAGGGACCTTCTAGAGCCCCCTGGTTACCCTTTGAGCCTTCTAGAACCCTTCTAGGAGCCCCAGGAACCCTCTAGAGCCCCCTGGGACCCCTTTAGGGCCTTCTAGGACAATTCTAGGGCCGCCAGGGTCCGTCTAGAGCCCCCTGGGACCACTTTAGGGCCTTCTAGGACCCTTCTAGGACCACCAGGAGCCCTCTAGAGCCCCCTAGGACCCACTTAGGGCCTTCTAGGACTCTTCTAGTACCCCCAGGGACCCTCTAGAGCCCCCTGGGACCCTTTTAGGGCCTTCTAGGACCCTCCTAGGACCCACGGGTACCCTCTAGAGCCCTCTGGGACCCTTCTAGGCCTTTCCTGGACCCTTTTAGAATCACCAGGAACCCTCTAGAGCCCCCGGGACCCTTCTAGGGCCTTCTAGGACCCTTCTAGGACCACGAGAAACCATCTATAGCTCTCTGGGACCCCTTTAGGGCGTTCTAGGGCTCTTCTAGGGTCCCCAGAGACCGTCTAGAGCCCCCTGGGATGCCTTAGAGCCTTCGAGGACCCTTCTAGGACCACGAGGAACCCTCTAGAGCCCCCTGGGACCCCCTTAGGGCATTCTAGGACCATTCTAGGGCCCCCAGGGACCCTCTAGAGCCCCCTGGGACCCACTTAGGGCCTTCTAAGACCCTTCTAGGACCACCAGGAGCCCTCTATAGCCCTCTGGGGCTCCTTTTTGCACATTCTAGGACACTTCTAGTGTCCCCAGAGACCCTCTAGAGCTCCCTGGGAGTCTTTAGGGCCTACTAGGACCCTTCTAGGATCACCAGGAACCCTCTAGAGCCCTCTGGGACCCACTTAGGGCCTTCTAGGACCCTTCTAGGACCACGAGGAACCCTCTAGAGCCCCCTGGGACCCCCTTAGGGCATTCTAGGACCCTTCTAGGGCCCCCAGGGACCCTCTAGAGCCCCCTGGGACCCCCTTAGGGCTTTCTAAGACCCTTCTAGGACCACCAGGAGCCCTCTATAGCCCTCTGGGACCCTCTTTGCGCCTTCTAGGACCCTTCTAGTGCCCCCAGGGACACTCTAGAGCCCCCTGGGACTCTTTAGGGCCTACTAGGACCCTTCTAGGACCACGAGGAACCCTCTAGAGCCCCCTGGGACCCCCTTAGGGCATTCTAGGACCCTTCTAGGGCCCCCAGGGACCCTCTAGAGCCCCCTGGGACCCCCTTAGGGCTTTCTAAGACCCTTCTAGGACCACCAGGAGCCCTCTATAGCCCTCTGGGACCCTCTTTGCGCCTTCTAGGACCCTTCTAGTGCCCCCAGGGACACTCTAGAGCCCCCTGGGACTCCTTAGAGCCTACTAGGACCCTTCTAGGACCACGAGAAATCCTCTAGAGCCCCCTGGGACCTCCTTAGGTCCTTCTAGGACCGTTCTAGGGTCACCAGGAACCCTCTAGAGCCCTCTGGGACCCACTTAGGGCCTTCTAGGACCCTTCTAGGACCACGAGGAACTCTCTAGAGCCCCCTGGGACTTGCTTAAGGCTTTCTAGGACTCTTCTAGGACCACGAGAAACCATCTAGACCCCCCTGGGACCCACTTAGGGCATTCTAGGTTCATTTTAAGACCCTGGGGAACCCTCTAGAGCCCCCTGGGACCCCTTTAGGGCCTTCTAGGACCCTTCTAGGACCACCAGGAGCCCTCTAGAGCCCCCTGGGACCCCCTTAGGGCCTTCTGGGACAAATCTAGCGCCCCCAGGGACCCTCTAGAGCCCCCTGGGACCCCCTTAGGGCCTTCTAGGACCCTTCTAGGACACAGGGAACCCTCAAGAGCCCCCTGGGACCCCTTTAGGGCCTTCTAGGACCCTTCTAGGACCACCAGGAGCCCTCTAGAGCCCCCTAGGACCCACTTAGGGCCTTCTAGGACTCTTCTAGTACCCCCAGGGACCCTCTAGAGCCCGCTGGGACCCTTTTAGGGCCTTCTAGGACCCTCCTAGGACACACGGGTACCCTCTAGAGCCTTCTGGGAGCCTTCTAGGCCTTTCTTGGACCCTTTTAGAATCACCAGGAACCCTCCAGAGTCCCCTGGGACCCTTTTAGGGCTTTCTAGGACCCTTTTAGAATCACCAGGAACCCTCCAGAGTCCCCTGGGACCCTTCTAGGGCTTTCTAGGACCCTTCTAGGACCACAAGGAACCCTCTAGAGCCCTCTGTGACACATTTTGTGCCTTCTAGGAGACTTTAAGTGCCCCCAGGGACCTTCTAGGCCCCCCTGTGACCCATTTAGGGCCTTCTAGGACAATTCTAGGGCCCCCAGGGACACTCTAGAGCCCCGTGGGACCCCTTAGAGCATTCTAGGACACTTCTAGGAGCCCCAGGAACCTTCTAGAACCCTCTGGGACCCACTTAGGCCCTTCTAGGACCCTTCTAGGACCACCAGGAACCTTCTAAATCCCTCTGGGACCCCCTTAAAGCCTTCTAGGACCCTTCTAGTGCTCCCAGGAACCCTCTAGAGCCCCCTGGGACCCCTTTATGGCCTTCTAAGACCCTTCTAGGACCACAAGAAACGCTCTAGAGCCCCCAGGGACTCCCTTAGGGCCTTCTAGGACCCTTCTAGGACCACGAGAAACCATCTAGAGCTCCCTGGGAACCCCTTACGGCCTTCTAGGATCATTGTAAGACCCCGGGGAACCCTCTAGAGCTCCCTGGGACCTCTTTAGGCCCTTCTAGGGCCCTTCTAGGACCACCAGGGACACTCTAGAGCCCTCTGGGACCCCCTTAGGGCCTTCTAGGACCATTCTAGTGCCCCCAGGGACCCTCTAGAGCCCCCTGGGACCCCTTTAGGTCCTTCTAGGACCCTTCTAGGGCCACCAGGGACACTCTAAAGCCCCCTGGGACCCACTTAGGGCCTGCTAGGTGTCTTCTACGACCACGAGGAACCATCTAGAACCCCCTGAGACCACTTAGGACCTTCTAGGACAATTGTATGACCCCAGGGAACCCCCTAGAGTCGTCTGGGACCCCCTTAGGGCCTACTAGGACCATTGTAAGACCCCAGGGAACACTCTAGAGTCCCCTAGGACTCCTTAAGGCCTTCTAGGACCCTTCTAGGACCACGAGAAACCCTCTAGAGCCCCCAGGGACTCCCTTAGGGCCTTCTAGGACCCTTCTAGGATCACCAGGAACCCTCTAGAGCCATCTGGGACCCACTTAGGACCTTCTAGGACCCTTCTAGGACCACGAGAAACCATCCAGAGCCCCCTGGGACTCCTTAGAGCCTTCTAGGACCCTTCTAGGAGTCCCTGAATCCCTCTAGAGCCCCATGGGACCCACTTAGGTCCTTCTAGGACACTTCAAACACCACCAGCATCCCTCTAGAGCTCACTGGGAAGCATTTAGGGCCTTCTAAGACCCTTCTAGGACCACGAGGAACCCTCTAGAGCCCCCTGGGACCATTTTAGGGCCTTCTAGGTCCCTTCTCGGACCACTAGGAACCATGTAGACCCCCTGGGACAATTTAGGACCTTCTAGGACCATTGTAAGACCATGGGGATCCCTGTAGAGCCCTCTGGGACCCCCTTAGGACCTTCTAGGACCCTTCTAGGACCACCAGGATCCCTCTAGAGCCCCCTGGAACCACCTTAGGGCCTTCTAAAACCCTTCTAGGACCTTGAGGAACCCTCTAGAGCTCTTTGGGACCCCTATAGAAGGGTCTGGAGGCCTTCAGAAGGGTCTGGATGGGCTCTAGAAAGGTCTGGGGGCCTTCAGAATGGCCCTGGGGGGATCTAGAAGGGTCTGGAGGCCTTCAGAAGGGTCCTGAGTGGCTCTAGAAGGGTCTGGGGGCCTTCAGAAGGGCCCTGGGGGGATCTAGAAGGGTCTGGAGGCCTTCAGAATGGTCCTGAGCGGCTCTAGAATGGTCTGGGGGCATTCAGAAGGGTCTGGATGGGCTCTAGAAGGGTCTGGGGTCCTTCAGAATGGCCCTGGGGGGATCTAGAATGGTCTGGAAGCCATCAGAAGGGCCCTGAGTGGCTCTAGAACCGTCTGGGGGCATTCAGAATGGCCCAGGGGAACTAGAAGGGTCTGGAGACCTTCAGAAGGGTCCTGAGCGGCTCTAGAAGGGACTGGGGGCCGTCAGAAGGGCCGTGGGTGGGCTCTAGAAGGGTCTGGGGGCTTTCAGAAGGGCCCCGGGTGGGCTCTAGAAGGGTCTGGAGGCCTTCAGAAGGGTCCTGAGGGGCTCTAGAAGGGTCCAACTTGGATCTCAAACGGTCTAGGGCCTTCAGATTGGTCCTGGGGGGCTCTAGAAGGGTCTTGGAACCTTCATAAAGGTCCTGCCTGGCTCTAGAAGGGTTCTGAGGGGCTCTAGAAGGGTCTGGGGGCATTCAGAAGGGTCCTGAGGGGCTCTAGAAGGGTCTGGGAGCCTTTAGAAGGGTCCTCGGGGGCTCTAGAAAGTCATAGAAGGGTCTTAGAAGGCCCTAACAGCGTCCCAGGGTGCTCCAGAGGGTTTCCAGAAGTCTTAGAAGAGTCCTACAAGGACCTAAGGAGGTGCCAGGGGGCTCCAGAGGCTTCCTGGTGACTCTAGAAGGGTCCTTGAAAGCCCTAAGTGGGTCCCAGGTGGATCTAGCGGGTACCTGTGGGTTCTAGAAGGTTCCTAGAAGGTCGTAAGGGGGTCCCAGGGGGCTCTAGAGGGTTCCTGGTGGTCCTAGAAGGTTCCTAGAAGGTCCTAAGGGGGTCCCAGAGCGCTCTAGAGGTATCCTCGTGGTCGTAGAAGGTTCCTATAAGGTTCTAAGGGGGTCTCAGGGGGCTCTAGATGGTTCCTCGTGGCCCTAGGAGGGTCCTAGAAAGCCCTAAGCGGGTCCCAGGAGGCTCTAGAGGGTTCCTGGTGACTCTAGAAGGGTCCCAGTAAGCCCTAGAAAGGTCCCAGGGGGCTCTAGAGGGTTCCTGGAGACCCTAGAAGAGTCCCAGAAAGCCCTAGAAGGGTCCCACGGGGCTCTAGAGGGTTCTCCTGGGTCCTAGAAGGGTTCTAGAAGGCCCTAAGGGTGCCCAGAGGACTCCAGAGGATTCTTCGTGGTCCTAGAAGAGCTCTAGAAGGCACTAAATAGGTCCAAGGTTGCTCTAGAGGGTTCCTCGTGGTCTTAGATGCGTCCGAGAAGGCCCTAAGGGGTCCCAGGGGGCTCTAGAGGGTCCTTGGGGCACTAGAAGGGTCCTAGAAGGCCTTAAGTGGGTCTCAGGTGGCTCTAGGGGTTTCCTCGTTGTCCTAGAAGGGTCCTAGGAGGCCCTAAGTGGGTCCCAGGGGGCTCTAGAGGGTTTCATGTGTTCCTAGAATAACCCAGAAGGCCCTAAGGAGGTCCCAGGTGGCTCTAGATGGTTTCTCGTGGTCCTAGAAGGGTCATAGAAAGCACTAAGGGGGTCCTAGGGAGCTCTAGAGGGTTCCTCGTGGTGCTAGAATGTACCTAGAAGGCTCTAAGGGGGTCCCAAAGAGCTCTAGAGGGTTCTTCGAGGTCTTAGAAGCATCTGAGAAGGCCCTAAGGGGGTTCCAGGGGGCTCTAGAAGGTCCCTGGGGGCCCTAGAAAGGTCCTAGAAGGCCCTAAGAAGGTCCCAGGTGCCTCTAGAGAGTTCCTCGTGGTCTTAGAAGGGTTCTAGAAGGCCCTATGTGGTCCCAGGGGGCTCTAGAGGGTCCCTGGGACACTAGAAGTGTCCTAGAAGGCCCTAAGTGGGTCTCAGGGTGCTCTAGGGGGTTCCTCGTTGTCCTAGAAGTGTCCTAGGAGGCCCTAAGTGGGTCCCAGGGGGCTCTAGAGGGCTCCTGGTGACTCTAGAAGTCTCCTATAAAGCCCTAGAAGGGTCCCAGGGGGCTCTAGAAGGTACATGGTGACACTAGACGGGTCCTAGAAAGACCTAGAATGGTCCCAGAGGGTTCTAGAGGGTTCCCTTGGGTCCTAGAAGCATCCTAGAAGGCCCTAAAGGGGTCCCAGGGGGCTCTAGATGGTTCCTCGTGGTCTTAAAAGGGTCTTAGAAGGCCCTAAATGGGTCCCAGGGGTCTCTAGAGGGTTTCTCGTGGTCCTAGAATGGTCCTAGAAGACACTAAGGGGGTCCCAGGGGGTTCTACATGGTTTCTCGTGGTCCTAGAAGGCACCTAGAAGGGTCTAAGTCGGTCCCAGGGGGCTCTAGAGGGTTTCTCGTGGTCCTTGAAGGGTCCTAGACGGTCCTAAAGTGGTCCGAGGGAGTTCTAGAGGGTTCCTGGTTACTCTAGAAGTGTCCTAGAAAGCCCTAGAAGGGTCCAATGGGGCTCTAGAGGGTTCCCTGTGGTCCTTGAAGGGTCCTAGAAGGCCCTAAAATGGTCCCAGGGGGTTCTAGAGGGTTCCTGGTACTCCTAGAAGAGTTCTATAAGGATCCATGCGGTCCCAGGGGGCTCTAGAGGGTCCCTGGGGGCCCTAGAAGGGTCCTAGAAGGCCCTAAAGGGGACCCAGGGGGCTCTAGAGTGTTCGCCGGTGACTTACAATGGTCCTAGAAGGCCCTAAGGGGGTACTAGGGGGCTCTAGGTTGTTTCTCATGGTCCTAGAAGGGCCCTAGAAGGCCCTAAAGTGGTTCCAGGGGGCTTTAGAGTGTTCCCCGGGGTCTTACCATGGTCCTAGAAGGCACTAAGTGGGTCCCAGGGGGCTCTAGAGAGTTTCTCGTGGTCCTAGAAGGGTCCTAGAAGGCCCTAAACTGGTCCCAGGGGGCTGTAGATTGTTTCTCATGGTCCTAGAAGGGTCCTAGAAGTCCCTAAAGGGGTCCCAGGGGGCTCTAGAGGGTTCCTTGTGGCCCTAGAAGGGTCTTAGAAGGCCCTAAGTGTGCCCAGAGGACTCCAGAGGATTCTTCGTGGTCCTAGAAGAGCTCTAGAAGGCACTAAATGGGTCCAAGGTTGCTCTACAGGGTTCCTCGTGGTCTTAGAAGGGTCCTAGAAGGCTCTAAGGGGTCCCAGTGGGCTCTAGAGGGTCCCTGGGGGTCCTAGAAGGATCCTAGAAGGCCCTAAGGAGGTCCCAGGGGTCTCTAGAGGGTTTCCCAGGGACTTACAATGATCCTAGAAGGCCCTACGGGGGTCCCAGGTGTCTCTAGAGGGTTTCTCGTGGTCCTAGAAGGGTCCTAGAAGGCCCTAAGGGGGTCCCAGGGGACTCTAGAGGGTTCCTGGTGCCTCTACAAGGGTCTTAGAAAATCCTAGAAATTTCCCAGGGGGTTCTAGATGGTTCCTTGTAGTTCTAGAAGTGTTCTAGAAGGCCTTTAATGGGTCCCATGGGGCTCTAGAGGGTTCCTCGTGGTCCTAGAATGGTCCTAGAATGCCCCAAGTGGTTCTCAGGGGGCTCTAGAGGGTTCCTGGGGCTCCTAGAAGGGTCCTAGAAGGCTCTAAGGGGGTCCAAGTGTGCTCTAGAAGGTCCCTGGGGCACTAGAAGGGTCCTAGAAGGCACTAAATCGGTCCCAAGGGGCTCTAGAGGGTTCCCCGGCATCTTACAATGGTCCTACATGGCCCTAAGTTGCCCCAGGAGGCTCTAGAGGGTTCCATGTGTTCCTAGAATAACCCAGAAGGCCCTAAGGAGGTCCCAGGTGGCTCTAGATGGTTTCTCGTTGTCCTAGAAGGGTCATAGAAGGCTCTAAGGGGGTCCTAGGGAGCTCTAGAGGGTTCCTCGTGGTGCTAGAATGTACCTAGAAGGCTCTAAGGGGGTCCCAGGTGGCTCTAGAGGGTTCTTTGTGGTCTTAGAAGCGTCCGAGAAGGCCCTAAGTGGGTCCCAGAGGGCTCTAGAAGGTCCCTGGGGGCCCTAGAAATGTCCTAGAAGGCCCTAAGGAGGTCCCAGGTGCCTCTAGAGAGTTTCTCGTGGTCTTAGAAGGGTTCTAGAAGGCTCTATGGGGTCCCAGGGGGCTCTAGATGGTCCTTGGGACACTAGAAGTGTCCTAGAAGGCCCTAAGTTGGTTTCAGGGTGCTCTAGGGGGTTCCTCATGTCCTAGAATTGTCCAAGGAGGCCCTAAGTGGGTCCCAGGGGGCTCTAGAGGGCTCCTGGTGACTCTAGAAGTCTCCTATAAAGCTCTAGAAGGGTCCCAGAAGGCTCTAGAGGGTTCCTGGTGACACTAGAAGGGTCCTAGAAAGACCTAGAATGGTCCCAGAGGGCTCTAGAGGGTTCCCGTGGGTCCTAGAAGGGTCCTAGAAGGCACCAAAGGGGTCCCAAGGGGGTCTAGATGGTTCCTCGTGGTCCTAAAAGGGTCTTAGAAGGCCCTAAATGGGTCCCAGGGGGCTTTAGAGGGTTCCTCGTGGTTCTAAAAGGGTCCTAGAAGGCCCTAAAGGAGACCCAGGGGGCTCTAGAGGGTCCTTCGTGGTCTTAGAAGCGTCCGAGAAGGCTGTAAGGGTGTCCCAGGGGGCTCTAGAAGGTCCCTGGGGGCCCTAGAATGGTCCTAGAAGGCCCTAAGGAGGCCCCAGGGGGCTCTAGAGGGTTCCTGGTGGTCCTAGAAGGATTCTAGAAGGCCCTAAGTGGTTCCCAGAGGGCTCTAGAGGGTTTCTCGTTGTCCTAGAAGGGTCCTAGGAGGCCCTAAATGGGGCCCAGGGAGCTCTAGACGGTTCCTCGTGGTCCTAGGAGGATCCTAGAAGGACCTAAGTGGTTCCCAGAGGGCTCTGGATGGTTTCTTGTGGTCTTAGAATGGACCTAGAAGGCCCTAAAGTGGTCCCAGTGAACTCTAGAGGGTTCCTGGGGTTCCTAGAAGGGTCCTAGAAGGCACTAAAGGGGTCCCAGGGGTCTCTAGAAGGTTCCCAGGGGTCTT
>NW_027206668.1:902500-940000 GCF_032191515.1 Phaenicophaeus curvirostris
CGTCCCTTCTAAAAGCCCCTGGACCCTTCTAGAGCCCCCTGGGTCCCTTCTAAAAGTGCCAAGACCCTTCTAGAGCCCATCTGGACAATTCTAAAGGCCCCCAGATCCCTCTGGACCCCCCAGAGACCTTCTAAAGGCCCCTGGACCCTTCTAGAGCTTCTCACGTCCCTTCTAAAAGCCCCCAGACCCTTCTAGAGACCCCCAGAGACATTATAAAGGCCCCTGGACCCTTCTAGAGCTTCTCATGACCCTTTTAAAAGCCCCCAGACCCATCTAGAGCCCCCCAGAGACATTCTAAAGGCACCTGGACCCTTCAAGAGCTTCTCACGCCCATTCCAAAAGAACCCAGACCCTTCTAGAGCCCCCCAGAGAGCTTCAAAAAGACCCTGAACCCTTCTAGAGCTTCTTACATCCCTTCTAAAAGCCCCCAGACCCTTCTAGAGCCCCCCAGATCCAATCTAAAGATATCTAGAGCCCCCTGGGACCCCTTTACGGCCTTCTAAGACCCTTCTAGGACCACGAGGAGCCATCTAGAGCCCCCTGGGACCCCTTAAGGCCTTCTAGGACCCATCTAGGACCACGAGAATCCCTCTAGAGCCCCCTGGGACCTATTTAGGGCCTTCTTGGACCCTTCTAGGGCCCCCCAGGGACCCTCTAGAACCCCCTGGGACCCACTTAGTGCCTTCTAGGACGCTTCTAGGGACACCAGAGACCCTCTAGAGCCCCCTGGGACACACTTAGGGCCTTCTAGGACCCTTCTAGGACCACGAGGAACTCTCTAGAGCCCCCTGAGACCCGCTTAGGACCTTCTAGGACCCTTCTATGACCACGAGGAACCCTCTAGAGCCACCTAGGACCCCCTTAGGGCCTTCTAGAACCCTTCTTGGACCCCCAGGGACCCTCTAGAGCCCACTGGCCCCCCTTAGGGCCTTCTAGGACCCTTCTAGGACCACGAGAAACAATCTAGAGCCCCCTGGGACCCCCCTAGGGCCAACTAGGACCAGTGTAAGACCCTGGGGAACCCTCTAGAGCCCCCTGGGTCGCCTTTAGGGCCTTCTAGGACCCTTCTAGGGACCCCAGGGACCCTCTAGAGCCCACTGGGACTGACTTAGGGCCTACTAGGACCCTTCTAGGACTATGAGGAACCCTCTAGAGCCCCCTGGGACACACTTAGGGCCATCTAGGACCCTTCTAGGACCCACGGGAACCATCTAGAGCCCCGTGGGACCCCCTTCGGGCCTTCTAGGACACTTCTAAGTCCTCCAGGGACCCTCTAGAGCCCCCTGGGACCGCTTAGAGCCTTCTAGGACCCTTCTAGGACCTGTGGGTGCCCTCTAGAGCCCCCTGGGACCCTTCTAGGGCTTTCTAGGACACGTCTAGAGTCACCAGAAACCCTCTAGAGATCCCTTGGACCCCTTAAGGGCCTTCTAGGACCCTTCTAGGACCACGAGAAAACTTCCAGAGCCCCCTGGGACCCCCTTAGGGCCTTCTAGGACCATGGTAAGACCCCGGGGATCCATCCAGAGCACCCTGGGTCCTCTTTAGTGCCTTCTAGTACCCTTCTAGGGCCCCCAGAGACCTTCTAGAGCCCCCTGGTTACACTTTGAGCCTTCTAGAACCCTTCTAGGAGCCCCAGGAACCCTCTAGAGCTTCCTGAGACCCCCTTAGGGCCTTCTAGGACCCTTCTAGGACGGCGAGGAACCCTCTAGAGCCCTCTGGGACCTCCTTAGGGCCTTCTAGGGCCCTTCTAGTGCAGGCAGGGACCCTCTAGAGCCCCCTGGGACCCACTCAGGGCCTTCTAGGACCATTTTAAGACTCTCTGGAACCATCTAGAGCCCCCTGGGAAAACTTAGAGCATTCTAGGACCCTTCTAGGACCCCAGGAATATTCTAGAACCCCCTGGGACCACCTTAGGGCCTTCTAGTACCGTTCTAGGACCACCAGGAACCCTCTAGAGCCCCCTGTGACCCCCTTAGGGCCTTCTAGGACCCTTCTCGGACCACCAGGAACCCTCTAGAGCCCCCTGTGACACTCTTAGGGCCTTCTAGGACTCTTCTAGGACCACGAGGAAACCATCTAGAGACCCCTGGGTCCCGCTTAGGGCCTTCTAGGACCATGGTAAGACCCCGGGGAACCCTCTAGAGCACCCTGGGTCCTCTATACAGCCTTCTAGGACCCTTCTAGGACCACCAGGATCCCTCTAGAGCCCCCTGGGACCCACTTAGGGCCATCTAGGGGTCTTCTAGGACCACGAGTAACCATCTAGAGACCCGTGGGATGACTTAAGGGCCTTCTAGGGGTCTTCTAGGGCCACGAGTAACCATCTAGAGACATGTGGGACCACTTAAGGGCCTTCTTGGACACTTCTTGGTCCACAAGAGACCCTCTAGAGCCCCCTGGGACCGCTTAGAGTCTTCTAGGTCCATTCTATGAGCCCCAGGAAACACATAGAGCCCCCTGGGACCCCTTTAGGGCCTTCTAGGACCCTTCTAGGACCACCAGGAGCCCTCTAGAGCCCCCTAGGACCCACTTAGGGCCTTCTAGGACTCTTCTAGTACCCCCAGGGACCCTCTAGAGCCACCTGGGACCCTTTTAGGGCCTTCTAGGACCCTCCTAGGACCCACGGGTACCCTCTAGAGGCCTCTGGGACCCTTCTAGGGCTTTCTTGGACCCTTTTAGAATCACCAGGAACCCTCCAGAGTCCCCTGGGACCCTTCTAGGGCTTTCTAGGACCCTTCTAGGACCACGAGGAACCCTCTAGAGCCCCCGGGACAATTTTAGGGCATTCTAGGACCCTTCTAGGGCCCCCAGGGACCCTCTAGAGCCCCCTGGGACCCAATTAGGGCCTTCTAAGACCCTTCTAGGACCACCAGGAGCCCTCTATAGCCCTCTGGGACACCTTTTTGCACATTCTAGGACACTTCTAGTGCCCCCAGAGACCCTCTAGAGCTCCCTGGGAGTCTTTAGGGCCTACTAGGGCCCTTCTAGGATCACCAGGAACCCTCTAGAGCCCTCTGGGACCCACTTAGGGCCTTCTAGGACCCTTCTAGGACCACGAGGAACCCTCTAGAGCCACCTGGGACCCCCTTAGGGCATTCTAGGACCCTTCTAGGGCCCCCAGGGACCCTCTAGAGCCCCCTGGGACCCACTTAGGGCTTTCTAAGACCCTTCTAGGACCACCAGGAGCCCTCTATAGCCCTCTGGGACCCTCTTTGCGCCTTCTAGGACCCTTCTAGTGCCCCCAGGGACACTCTAGAGCCCCCTGGGACTCTTTAGGTCCTAGTAGGACCCTTCTAGGACCACGAGAAATCCTCTAGAGCCCCCTGGGACCTCCTTAGGTCCTTCTAGGACCGTTATAGGGTCACCAGGAACCCTCTAGAGCCCTCTGGGACCCACTTAGTGCCTTCTAGGACCCTTCTAGGACCACGAGGAACTCTCTAGAGCCCCCTGGGACTTGCTTAAGGCCTTCTAGGACTCTTCTAGGACCACGAGAAACCATCTAGAGCCCCCTGGGACCCACTTAGGGCATTCTAGGTTCATTTTAAGACCCTGGGAAACCCTCTAGAGCCTCGTGGTACCACTTAGAGCCTTGTAGGACTCTTCTAGGACCAGAAGGAACCCTCTAGAGCCCCCTGGGACCCCCTTAAGGCCTTCTAGGACAATTCTAGCGCCCCCAGGGACCCTCTAGAGCCCCCTGGGACACACTTAGGGCCTTCTAGGACCCTTCTAGGACACAGGGAACCCTCAAGAGCCCCCTGGGACCCCCTTAGGGCTTTCTAGGGCCATGCTAAGACCCTGGGGAACCCTCCAGAGCACCCTGGGTCCTCTTTAGTGCCTTCTAGTACCCTTCTAGGGCCCCCAGGGACCTTCTAGAGCCCCCTGGTTACCATTTGAGCCTTCTAGAACCCTTCTAGGAGCCCCAGGAACCCTCTAGAGCCCGCTGGGACCCCCTTAGGGCCTTCTAGGACCCTTCTAGGACCACAAGGAACCCTCTAGAGCCCCCTGGGACCCCTTTAGGGCCTTCTAGGACAATTCTAGGGCCGCCAGGGTCCGTCTAGAGCCCCCTGGGACCCCTTTAGGGCCTTCTAGGACCCTTCTAGGACCACCAGGAGCCCTCTAGAGTTCCCTAGGACCCACTTAGGGACTTCTAGGACTCTTCTAGTACCCCCAGGGACCCTCTAGAGCCCGCTGGGACCCCCTTAGGGCCTTCTAGGACAATTCTAGGGCCGCCAGGGTCCGTCTAGAGCCCCCTGGGACCCCTTTAGGGCCTTCTAGGAGCCTTCTAGGACCACCAGGAGCCCTCTAGAGCCCACTAGGACCCACTTAGGGCCTTCTAGGACTCTTCTAGTACCCCCAGGGACCCTCTAGAGCCCCCTGGGACCCTTTTAGGGCCTTCTAGGACCCTCCTAGGACCCACGGGTACCCTCTAGAGCCCTCTGGGACCCTTCTAGGGCTTTCTTGGACCCTTTTAGAATCACCAGGAACCCTCCAGAGTCCCCTGGGACCCTTCTAGGGCTTTCTAGGACCCTTCTAGGACCACGAGGAACCCTCTAGAGCCCCCTGGGACCATTTTAGGGCCTTCTAGGACCCTTCTAGGACCACGAGAAACCATCTATAGCTCTCTGGGACCCCTTTAGGGCGTTCTAGGACTCTTCTAGGGTCCCCAGAGACCGTCTAGAGACCCCTGGAATGACTTAGAGCCTTCGAGGACCCTTCTAGGACCACGAGGAACCCTCTAGAGCCCACTGGGACCACTTTAGGGCCTTCTAGGACAATTCTAGGGCCGCCAGGGTCCCTCTAGAGCCTCCTGGGACCCCTTTAGGGCCTTCTAGGACAATTCTAGGACCACCAGGAACCATCTAAAGCCCGCTGGGACCCCCTTAGGGCCTTCTAGGACAATTCTAGGGCCGCCAGGGTCTGTCTAGAGCCCCCTGGGACCCCTTTAGTGCCTTCTAGGACCCTTCTAGGACCACCAGGAGCCCTCTAGAGCCCCCTAGGACCCACTTAGGGCCTTCTAGGACTCTTCTAGTACCCCCAGGGACCCTCTAGAGCCCCCTGGGACCCTTTTAGGGCCTTCTAGGACCCTCCTAGGACCCACGGGTACCCTCTAGAGCCCTCTGGGACCCTTCTAGGGCTTTCTTGGACCCTTTTAGAATCACCAGGAACCCTCCAGAGTCCCCTGGGACCCTTCTAGGGCTTTCTAGGACCCTTCTAGGACCACGAGGAACCCTCTAGAGCCCCCGGGACCATTTTAGGGCATTCTAGGACCCTTCTAGGACCACGAGAAACCATCTATAGCTCTCTGGGACCCCTTTAGGGCGTTCTAGGACTCTTCTAAGGTCCCCAGAGACCGTCTAGAGCCCCCTGGGATGCCTTAGAGCCTTCGAGGACCCTTCTAGGACCACGAGGAACCCTCTAGAGCCCCCTGGGACCCCCTTAGGGCATTCTAGGACCCTTCTAGGGCCCCCAGGGACCCTCTAGAGCCCCCTGGGACCCACTTAGGGCATTCTAAGACCCTTCTAGGACCACCAGGAGCCCTCTATAGCCCTCTGGGACACCTTTTTGCACATTCTAGGACCCTTCTAGTGCCCCCAGAGACCCTCTAGAGCTCCCTGGGAGTCTTTAGGGCCTACTAGGACCCTTCTAGGATCACCAGGAACCCTCTAGAGCCCTCTGGGACCCACTTAGGGCCTTCTAGGACCCTTCTAGGACCATGAGGAACCCTCTAGAGCCCCCTGGGACTTGCTTAAGGCCTTCTAGAACCCTTCTAGGACCAGGAGAAACACTCTACAGCCCCCTGGGACTCCATTAGGGCCTTCTAGGGTTATTGTAAGACCCTGGGGAACCCTCAAGAGCCTCGTGGGACCCCTTAGAGCCTTCTAGGACCCTTCTAGGACCACGAGGATCCCTCTAGAGCCCCCTGGGACAACTTAGGGCCTTCTAGGGCTCTTCTAGCGCCCCCAGTGACCCTCTAGACCCCCCTGGAACTTGCTTAAGTCCTTCTAGAACCCTTCTAGGGCCACGAGGAACCCTCTAGAGCCCCCTGGGACCCCCTTAGGGCCTTCTAGGTCCATGGTAAAACCCCGGGGAACCCTCTAGAGCACCCTGGGTCCTATTTAAGGCCTTCTAGTACACTTCTAGGGCCCCCAGGGACCTTCTAGAGCCCCCTGGGTCCACTTAGGGCCTTTTAGGACCATTCTAGGACCAGGAGGAACCATCTAGAGCCCTCTGAGAACCCCTTAGGGCCTTCTAGGACCATTTTAAGTCTCCGGGGAACCATCTAGAGGCCCCTGAGACCCCTTAGAACATTCTAGGACCCTTCTATGACCACGAGGAACCTTCTAGAACCACCTGGGACCCCCTTAGGGCCGTCTAGGACCCTTCTCGGACCACCAGGAACCCTCTAGAGCCCCCTGGGACTTGCTTAAGGCCTTCTAGGACTCTTCTAGGACCACGAGGAAACCAGATAGAGCCCCCTGGGACCAACTTAGGGCCTTCTAGGACCATGGTAAGACCCCGGGAAACCCTCTAGAGCACCCTGCGTCCTCCTTAGGGCCTTCTAGTACACTTCTAGGGACCCAGGGACTTTCTAGAGCCCCCTGGTTCCCTTTAGAGCCTTCTAGAACCCTTCTAGGAGCCCCAGGAACCATCTAGAGCCCTCTGGGACCCCCTTAGGGCCTTCTAGGACCCTTCTAGGACCACCAAGAACCCTCTAGAGCCCTCTGGGACCCACTTAGGTCCTTCTAGGACCCTTCTAGACCCCCCAATAACCCTCTAGATCCCTCTGGGACCCCCTTAGGGCCTTCTAGCACCCTTCTAGGACCACGAGGAACTCTCTAGAGCCCACTGGGACCCCCTGAAGAACTTCAAGGACCCTTCTAGGACCACAAGAAACCATCTAGAACCCCTTGGGACTCACATAGGGCCTTCTAGGATCATTGTAAGACCCTGGGGAACCATCTAGAGCGTCGTGGGACCACTTAGAGCCTTCTAGGACGATTCTAGTACCACGAGGAACCCTCTAGAGCCCCCTGGGACAAATTTAGGGCCTTCTAGGACCCTTCTAGGACCACGAGGAACCCTCTAGAGCTTCCTGGGACCCCCTTAGGGCCTTCTAGGACAATTCTAGCGCCCCCAGGGACCCTCTAGAGCCCCCTGGGACCCCCTTAGGGCCTTCTAGGACCCTTCTAGGACACAGGGAACCCTCAAGAGCCCCCTGGGACCCCCTTAGGGCTTTCTAGGGCCATGGTAAGACCTTGGGGAACCCTCCAGAGCACCCTGGGTCCTCTTTAGTGCCTTCTAGTACCCTTCTAGGGCCCCCAGGGACCTTCTAGAGCCCCCTGGTTACCCTTTGAGCCTTCTAGAACCCTTCTAGGAGCCCCAGGAACCCTCTAGAGCCCGCTGGGACCCACTTAGGGCCTTCTAGGACCCTTCTAGGACCACAAGGAACCCTCTAGAGCCCCCAGGGACCCCTTTAGGGCCTTCTAGGACAATTCTAGGGCCGCCAGGGTCCGTCTAGAGCCCCCTGGGACCCCTTTAGGGCCTTCTAGGACCCTTCTAGGACCACCAGGAACCCTCTAGAGCCCCCTAGGACCCACTTAGGGCCTTCTAGGACTCTTCTAGTACCCCCAGGGACCCTCTAGAGCCCGCTGGGACCCTTTTAGGGCCTCCTAGGACCCTCCTAGGACCCACGGGTACCCTCTAGAGCCCTCTGGGACCCTTCTAGGCCTTTCTTGGACCCTTTTAGAATCACCAGGAACCCTCCAGAGTTCCCTGGGACCCTTCTAGGGCTTTCTAGGACCCTTCTAGGACCACGAGGAACCCTCTAGAGCCCCCTGGGACCATTTTAGGGCCTTCTAGGACCCTTCTAGGACCACGAGAAACCATCTATAGCTCTCTGGGACCCCTTTAGGGCGTTCTAGGACTCTTCTAGGGTCCCCAGAGACCGTCTAGAGCCACCTGGGATGCCTTAGAGCCTTCGAGGACCCTTCTAGGGCCCCCAGGGACCCTCTAGAGCCCCCTGGGACCCACTTAGGGCATTCTAAGACCCTTCTAGGACCACCAGGAGCCCTCTATAGCCCTCTGGGACACCTTTTTGCACATTCTAGGACACTTCTAGTGCCCCCAGAGACCCTCTAGAGCTCCCTGGGAGTCTTTAGGGCCTACTAGGACCCTTCTAGGATCACCAGGAACCCTCTAGAGCCCTCTGGGACCCACTTAGGGCCTTCTAGGACCCTTCTAGGACCACGAGGAACCCTCTAGAGCCCCCTGGGACCCCCTTAGGGCATTCTAGGACCCTTCTAGGGCCCCCAGGGACCCTCTAGAGCCCCCTGGGACCCCCTTAGGGCTTTCTAAGACCCTTCTAGGACCACCAGGAGCCCTTTATAGACCTCTGGGACCCTCTTTGCGCCTTCTAGGACCCTTCTAGTGCCCCCAGGGACACTCTAGAGCCCCCTGGGACTCCTTAGGGCCTACTAGGACCCTTCTAGGACCACGAGAAACCCTCTAGAGCCCCCTGGGACCTCCTTAGGTCCTTCTAGGACCGTTCTAGGGTCACCAGGAACCCTCTAGAGCCCTCTGGGACCCACTTAGGGCCTTCTAGGACCCTTCTAGGACCACGAGGAACCCTCTAGAGCCCCCTGGGACTTGCTTAAGGCCTTCTAAGACTCTTCTAGGACCACGAGAAACCATCTAGAGCCCCCTGGGACCCACTTAGGGCATTCTAGGTTCATTTTAAGACCCTGGGGAACCCTCTAGAGCCTCGTGGTACCACTTAGAGCCTTGTAGGACTCTTCTAGGACCAGAAGGAACCCTCTAGAGCCCCCTGGGACCCCCTTAGGGCCTTCTAGGACAATTCTAGCGCCCCCAGGGACCCTCTAGAGCCCCCTGGGACACACTTAGGGCCTTCTAGGACCCTTCTAGGACACAGGGAACCCTCAAGAGCCCCCTGGGACCCCCTTAGGGCTTTCTAGGGCCATGGTAAGACCCTGGGTAACCCTCCAGAGCACCCTGGGTCCTCTTTAGTGCCTTCTAGTACCCTTCTAGGGCCCCCAGGGACCTTCTAGAGCCCCCTGGTTACCCTTTGAGCCTTCTAGAACCCTTCTAGGAGCCCCAGGAACCCTCTAGAGCCCGCTGGGACCCCCTTAGGGCCTTCTAGGACCCTTCTAGGACAACAAGGAACCCTCTAGAACCCCCTGGGACCCCTTTAGGGCCTTCTAGGACAATTCTAGGGCCGCCAGGGTCCATCTAGAGCCCCCTGGGACCCGTTTAGGTCCTTCTAGGACCACCAGGAGCCCTCTAGAGCCCTCTGGGACCCCCTTAGGGCCTTCTAGGACCCTTCTAGGACCACAAGGAACCGTCTAGAGCCCCCTGGGACCCCTTTAGGGCCTTCTAGGACAATTCTAGGGCAACCAGGGTCCGTCTAGAGCCCCCTGGGACCCCTTTAGGGCCTTCTAGGACATTTCTAGGACCACCAGGAGCCCTCTAGAGCCCCCTAGGACCCACTTAGGGCCTTCTAGGACTCTTCTAGTACCCCCAGGGACCCTCTAGAGCCCCCTGGGACCCTTTTAGGGCCTTCTAGGACCCTTCTAGGACCACCAGGAGCCCTCTATAGCCCTCTGGGACCCTCTTTGCGCCTTCTAGGACCCTTCTAGTGCCCCCAGGGACACTCTAGAGCCCCCTGGGACTCTTTAGGGCCTACTAGGACCCTTCTAGGACCACGAGGAACCCTCTAGAGCCCCCTGGGACCCCCTTAGGGCATTCTAGGACCCTTCTAGGGCCCCCAGGGACCCTCCAGAGCCCCCTGGGACCCCCTTAGGGCTTTCTAAGACCCTTCTAGGACCACCAGGAGCCCTCTATAGCCCTCTGGGAACCTCTTTGCGCCTTCTAGGACCCTTCTAGTGCCCCCAGGGACACTCTAGAGCCCCCTGGGACTCCTTAGGGCCTACTAGAACCCTTCTAGGAGCCCCAGGAACCCTCTAGAGCCTGCTGGGACCCCCTTAGGGCCTTCTAGGACCCTTCTAGGACAACAAGGAACCCTCTAGACCCCCCTGGGACCCCTTTAGGGCCTTCTAGGACAATTCTAGGGCCGCCAGGGTCCGTCTAGAGCCCCCTGGGACCCCTTTAGGGCCTTCTAGGACCCTTCTAGGACCACCAGGAGCCCTCTAGAGCCCCCTAGGACCCACTTAGGGCCTTCTAGGACTCTTCTAGTACCCCCAGGGACCCTCTAGAGCCCCCTGGGACCCTTTTAGGGCCTTCTAGGACCCTCCTAGGACCCACGGGTACCCTCTAGAGCCCTCTGGGACCCTTCTAGGCCTTTCTTGGACCCTTTTAGAATCACCAGGAACCCTCTAGAGCCCCCGGGACCCTTCTAGGGCCTTCTAGGACCCTTCTAGGACCACGAGAAACCATCTATAGCTCTCTGGGACCCCTTTAGGGCGTTCTAGGACTCTTCTAGGGTCCCCAGAGACCGTCTAGAGCCCCCTGGGATGCCTTAGAGCCTTCGAGGACCATTCTAGGACCACGAGGAACCCTCTAGAGCCCCCTGGGACCCCCTTAGGGCATTCTAGGACCCTTCTAGGGCCCCCAGGGACCCTCTAGAGCCCCCTGGGACCCACTTAGGGCCTTCTAAGACCCTTCTAGGACCACCAGGAGCCCTCTATAGCCCTCTGGGACACCTTTTTGCACATTCTAGGACACTTCTAGTGCCCCCAGAGACCCTCTAGAGCTCCCTGGGAGTCTTTAGGGCCTACTAGGACCCTTCTAGGATCACCAGGAACCCTCTAGAGCCCTCTGGGACCCACTTAGGGCCTTCTAGGACCCTTCTAGGACCACGAGGAACCCTCTAGAGCCCCCTGGGACCCCCTTAGGGCATTCTAGGACCCTTCTAGGGCCCCCAGGGACCCTCTAGAGCCCCCTGGGACCCCCTTAGGGCTTTCTAAGACCCTTCTAGGACCACCAGGAGCCCTCTATAGCCCTCTGGGACCCTCTTTGCGCCTTCTAGGACCCTTCTAGTGCCCCCAGGGACACTCTAGAGCCCCCTGGGACTTCTTAGAGCCTACTAGGACCATTCTAGGACCCTGAGAAATCCTCTAGAGCCCCCTGGGACCTCCTTAGGTCCTTCTAGGACCGTTCTAGGGTCACCAGGAACCCTCTAGAGCCCTCTGGGACCCACTTAGGGCCTTCTAGGACCCTTCTAGGACCACGAGGAACTCTCTAGAGCCCCCTGGGACTTGCTTAAGGCTTTCTAGGACTCTTCTAGGACCACGAGAAACCATCTAGAGCCCCCTGGGACCCACTTAGGGCATTCTAGGTTCATTTTAAGACCCTGGGGAACCCTCTAGAGCCTCGTGGTACCACTTAGAGCCTTGTAGGACTCTTCTAGGACCAGAAGGAACCCTCTAGAGCCCTCTGGGACCCCCTTAGGGCCTTCTAGGACAATTCTAGCGCCCCCAGGGACCCTCTAGAGCCCCCTGGGACACACTTAGGGCCTTCTAGGACCCTTCTAGGACACAGGGAACCCTCAAGAGCCCCCTGGGACCCCCTTAGGGCTTTCTAGGACCATGCTAAGACCCTGGGGAACCCTCCAGAGCACCCTGGGTCCTCTTTAGTGCCTTCTAGTACCCTTCTAGGGCCCCCAGGGACCTTCTAGAGCCCCCTGGTTACACTTTGAGCCTTCTAGAACCCTTCTAGGAGCCCCAGGAACCCTCTAGAGCTTGCTGGGACCCACTTAGGGCCTTCTAGGACCCTTCTAGGACAACAAGGAACCCTCTAGAGCCCCCTGGGACCCCTTTAGGGCCTTCTAGGACAATTCTAGGGCCGCCAGGGTCCGTCTAGAGCCCCCTGGGACCCCTTTAGGGCCTTCTAGGACCCTTCTAGGACCACCAGGAGCCCTCTAGAGCCCCCTAGGACCCACTTAGGGCCTTCTAGGACTCTTCTAGTACCCCCAGGGACCCTCTAGAGCCCCCTGGGACCCTTTTAGGGCCTCTAGGACCCTCCTAGGACACACGGGTACCCTCTAGAGCCCTCTGGGACCCTTCTAGGCCTTTCTTGGACCCTTTTAGAATCACCAGGAACCCTCTAGAGCCCCCGGGACCCTTCTAGGGCCTTCTAGGACCCTTCTAGGACCACGAGAAACCATCTATAGCTCTCTGGGACCCCTTTAGGGCGTTCTAGGACTCTTCTAGGGTCCCCAGAGACCGTCTAGAGCCCCCTGGGATGCCTTAGAGCCTTCGAGGACCCTTCTAGGACCACGAGGAACCCTCTAGAGCCCCCTGGGACCCCCTTAGGGCATTCTAGGACCCTTCTAGGGCCCACAGGGACCCTCTAGAGCCCCCTGGGACCCACTTAGGGCCTTCTAAGACCCTTCTAGGACCACCAGGAGCCCTCTATAGCCCTCTGGGACACCTTTTGCACATTCTAGGACACTTCTAGTGCCCCCAGAGACCCTCTAGAGCTCCCTGGGAGTCTTTAGGCCCTACTAGGACCCTTCTAGGATCACCAGGAACCCTCTAGAGCCCTCTGGGACCCACTTAGGGCCTTCTAGGACCCTTCTAGGACCACGAGGAACCCTCTAGAGCCCCCTGGGACCCTCTTAGGGCATTCTAGGACCCTTCTAGGGCCCCCAGGGACCCTCTAGAGCCCCCTGGGACCCCCTTAGGGCTTTCTAAGACCCTTCTAGGACCACCAGGAGCCCTCTATAGCCCTCTGGGACCCTCTTTGCGCCTTCTAGGACCCTTCTAGTGCCCCCAGGGACACTCTAGAGCACCCTGGGACTCTTTAGGGCCTACTAGGACCCTTCTAGGACCACGAGGAACCCTCTAGAGCCCCCTGGGACCCCCTTAGGGCATTCTAGGACCCTTCTAGGGCCCCCAGGGACCCTCTAGAGCCCCCTGGGACCCACTTAGGGCTTTCTAAGACCCTTCTAGGACCACCAGGAGCCCTCTATAGCCCTCTGGGACCCTCTTTGCGACTTCTAGGACCCTTCTAGTGCCCCCAGGGACACTCTAGAGCCCCCTGGGACTCCTTAGGGCCTACTAGGACCCTTCTAGGATCACCAGGACTCCTCTAGAGCCCTCTGGGACCCACTTAGGGCCTTCTAGGACCCTTCTAGGACCACGAGGAACCCTCTAGAGCCCCCTGGGACCCCCTTAGGGCATTCTAGGACCCTTCTAGGGCCCCCAGGGACCCTCTAGAGCCCCCTGGGACCCACTTAGGGCATTCTAAGACCCTTCTAGGACCACCAGGAGCCCTCTATAGCCCTCTGGGACACCTTTTTGCACATTCTAGGACACTTCTAGTGCCCCCAGAGACCCTCTAGAGCTCCCTGGGAGTCTTTAGGGCCTACTAGGACCCTTCTAGGATCACCAGGAACCCTCTAGAGCCCTCTGGGACCTACTTAGGGCCTTCTAGGACCCTTCTAGGACCACGAGGAACCCTCTAGAGCCCCCTGGGACCCCCTTAGGGCATTCTAGGACCCTTCTAGGGCCCCCAGGGACCCTCTAGAGCCCCCTGGGACCCCCTTAGGGCTTTCTAAGACCCTTCTAGGACCACCAGGAGCCCTTTATAGACCTCTGGGACCCTCTTTGCGCCTTCTAGGACCCTTCTAGTGCCCCCAGGGACACTCTAGAGCCCCCTGGGACTCCTTAGGGCCTACTAGGACCCTTCTAGGACCACGAGAAACCCTCTAGAGCCCCCTGGGACCTCCTTAGGTCCTTCTAGGACCGTTCTAGGGTCACCAGGAACCCTCTAGAGCCCTCTGGGACCCACTTAGGGCCTTCTAGGACCCTTCTAGGACCACGAGGAACTCTCTAGAGCCCCCTGGGACTTGCTTAAGGCCTTCTAAGACTCTTCTAGGACCACGAGAAACCATCTAGAGCCCCCTGGGACCCACTTAGGGCATTCTAGGTTCATTTTAAGACCCTGGGGAACCCTCTAGAGCCTCGTGGTACCACTTAGAGCCTTGTAGGACTCTTCTAGGACCAGAAGGAACCCTCTAGAGCCCCCTGGGACCCACTTAGGGCCTTCTAGGACAATTCTAGCGCCCCCAGGGACCCTCTAGAGCCCCCTGGGACACACTTAGGGCCTTCTAGGACCCTTCTAGGACACAGGGAACCCTCAAGAGCCCCCTGGTACCCCCTTAGGGCTTTCTAGGGCCATGGTAAGACCCTGGGGAACCCTCCAGAGCACCCTGGGTCCTCTTTAGTGCCTTCTAGTACCCTTCTAGGGCCCCCAGGGACCTTCTAGAGCCCCCTGGTTACCCTTTGAGCCTTCTAGAACCCTTCTAGGAGCCCCAGGAACCCTCTAGAGCCCGCTGGGACCCCCTTAGGGCCTTCTAGGACCCTTCTAGGACCACAAGGAACCCTCTAGAACCCCCTGGGACCCCTTTAGGGCCTTCTAGGACAATTCTAGGGCCGCCAGGGTCCATCTAGAGCCCCCTGGGACCCGTTTAGGTCCTTCTAGGACCACCAGGAGCCCTCTAGAGCCCTCTGGGACCCCCTTAGGGCCTTCTAGGACCCTTCTAGGACCACAAGGAACCCTCTAGAGCCCCCTGGGACCCCTTTAGGGCCTTCTAGGACAATTCTAGGGCCACCAGGGTCCGTCTAGAGCCCCCTGGGACCCCTTTAGGGCCTTCTAGGACATTTCTAGGACCACCAGGAGCCCTCTAGAGCCCCCTAGGACCCACTTAGGGCCTTCTAGGACTCTTCTAGTACCCCCAGGGACCCTCTAGAGCCCCCTGGGACCCTTTTAGGGCCTTCTAGGACCCTCCTAGGACCCACGGGTACCCTCTAGAGCCCTCTGGGACCCTTCTAGGCCTTTCTTGGACCCTTTTAGAATCACCAGGAACCCTCTAGAGCCCCCGGGACCCTTCTAGGGCCTTCTAGGACCCTTCTAGGACCACGAGAAACCATCTATAGCTCTCTGGGACCCCTTTAGGGCGTTCTAGGACTCTTCTAGGGTCCCCAGAGACCGTCTAGAGCCCCCTGGGATGCCTTAGAGCCTTCGAGGACCCTTCTAGGACCACGAGGAACCCTCTAGAGCCCCCTGGGACCCCCTTAGGGCATTCTAGGACCCTTCTAGGGCCCCCAGGGACCCTCTAGAGCCCCCAGGGACCCACTTAGGGCCTTCTAAGACCCTTCTAGGACCACCAGGAGCCCTCTATAGCCCTCTGGGACACCTTTTTGCACATTCTAGGATACTTCTAGTGCCCCCAGAGACCCTCTAGAGCTCCCTGGGAGTCTTTAGGGCCTACTAGGACCCTTCTAGGATCACCAGGAACCCTCTAGAGCCCTCTGGGACCCACTTAGGGCCTTCTAGGACCCTTCTAGGACCACGAGGAACCCTCTAGAGCCCCCTGGGACCCCCTTAGGGCATTCTAGGACCCTTCTAGTGCCCCCAGGGACCCTCTAGAGCCCCCTGGGACCCCCTTAGGGCTTTCTAAGACCCTTCTAGGACCACCAGGAGCCCTCTATAGCCCTCTGGGACCCTCTTTGCGCCTTCTAGGACCCTTCTAGTGCCCCCAGGGACACTCTAGAGCCCCCTGGGACTCTTTAGGGCCTACTAGGACCCTTCTAGGACCACGAGGAACCCTCTAGAGCCCCCTGGGACCCCCTTAGGGCATTCTAGGACCCTTCTAGGGCCCCCAGGGACCCTCCAGAGCCCCCTGGGACCCCCTTAGGGCTTTCTAAGACCCTTCTAGGACCACCAGGAGCCCTCTGTAGCCCTCTGGGACCCTCTTTGCGCCTTCTAGGACCCTTCTAGTGCCCCCAGGGACACTCTAGAGCACCCTGGGACTCCTTAGGGCCTACTAGAACCCTTCTAGGAGCCCCAGGAACCCTCTAGAGCCTGCTGGGACCTCCTTAGGGCCTTCTAGGACCATTCTAGGACCACAAGGAACCCTCTAGAGCCCCCTGGGACCCCTTTAGGGCCTTCTAGGACAATTCTAGGGCCGCCAGGGTCCGTCTAGAGCCCCCTGGGACCCCTTTAGGGCCTTCTAGGACCCTTCTAGGACCACCAGGAGCCCTCTAGAGCCCCCTAGGACCCACTTAGGGCCTTCTAGGACTCTTCTAGTACCCCCAGGGACCCTCTAGAGCCCCCTGGGACCCTTTTAGGGCCTTCTAGGACCCTCCTAGGACCCACGGGTACCCTCTAGAGCCCTCTGGGACCCTTCTAGGCCTTTCTTGGACCCTTTTAGAATCACCAGGAACCCTCTAGAGGCCCCGGGACCCTTCTAGGGCCTTCTAGGACCCTTCTAGGACCACGAGAAACCATCTATAGCTCTCTGGGACCCCTTTAGGGCGTTCTAGGACTCTTCTAGGGTCCCCAGAGACCGTCTAGAGCCCCCTGGGATGCCTTAGAGCCTTCGAGGACCCTTCTAGGACCACGAGGAACCCTCTAGAGCCCCCTGGGACCCCCTTAGGGCATTCTAGGACCCTTCTAGGGCCCCCAGGGACCCTCTAGAGCCCCCTGGGACCCACTTAGGGCCTTCTAAGACCCTTCTAGGACCACCAGGAGCCCTCTATAGCCCTCTGGGACACCTTTTTGCACATTCTAGGACACTTCTAGTGCCCCCAGAGACCCTCTAGAGCTCCCTGGGAGTCTTTAGGGCCTACTAGGACCCTTCTAGGATCACCAGGAACCCTCTAGAGCCCCCTGGGACCCCCTTAGGGCATTCTAGGACCCTTCTAGGGCCCCCAGGGACCCTCTAGAGCCCCCTGGGACCCCCTTAGGGCTTTCTAAGACCCTTCTAGGACCACCAGGAGCCCTCTATAACCCTCTGGGACCCTCTTTGCGCCTTCTAGGACCCTTCTAGTGCCCCCAGGGACACTCTAGAGCCCCCTGGGACTCCTTAGAGCCTACTAGGACCATTCTAGGACCACGAGAAATCCTCTAGAGCCCCCTGGGACCTCCTTAGGTCCTTCTAGGACCGTTCTAGGGTCACCAGGAACCCTCTAGAGCCCTCTGGGACCCACTTAGGGCCTTCTAGGACCCTTCTAGGACCACGAGAAACCATCTAGAGCCCCCTGGGACCCACTTAGGGCATTCTAGGTTCATTTTAAGACCCTGGGGAACCCTCTAGAGCCTCGTGGTACCACTTAGAGCCTTGTAGGACTCTTCTAGGACCAGAAGGAACCCTCTAGAGCCCTCTGGGACCCCCTTAGGGCCTTCTAGGACAATTCTAGCGCCCCCAGGGACCCTCTAGAGCCCCCTGGGACACACTTAGGGCCTTCTAGGACCCTTCTAGGACACAGGGAACCCTCAAGAGCCCCCTGGGACCCCCTTAGGGCTTTCTAGGGCCATGGTAAGACCCTGGGGAACCCTCCAGAGCACCCTGGGTCCTCTTTAGTGCCTTCTAGTACCCTTCTAGGGCCCCCAGGGACCTTCTAGAGCCCCCTGGTTACCCTTTGAGCCTTCTAGAACCCTTCTAGGAGCCCCAGGAACCCTCTAGAGCTTGCTGGGACCCACTTAGGGCCTTCTAGGACCCATCTAGGACAACAAGGAACCCTCTAGAGCCCCCTGGGACCCCTTTAGGGCCTTCTAGGACAATTCTAGGGCCGCCAGGGTCCGTCTAGAGCCCCCTGGGACCCCTTTAGGGCCTTCTAGGACCCTTCTAGGACCACCAGGAGCCCTCTAGAGCCCCCTAGGACCCACTTAGGGCCTTCTAGGACTCTTCTAGTACCCCCAGGGACCCTCTAGAGCCCCCTGGGACCCTTTTAGGGCCTTCTAGGACCCTCCTAGGACCCACGGGTACCCTCTAGAGCCCTCTGGGACCCTTCTAGGCCTTTCTTGGACCCTTTTAGAATCACCAGGAACCCTCTAGAGCCCCCGGGACCCTTTTAGGGCCTTCTAGGACCCTTCTAGGACCACGAGAAACCATCTATAGCTCTCTGGGACCCCCTTAGGGCATTCTAGGACTCTTCTAGGGTCCCCAGAGACCGTCTAGAGCCCCCTGGGATGCCTTAGAGCCTTCGAGGACCCTTCTAGGACCACGAGGAACCCTCTAGAGCCCCCTGGGACCCCCTTAGGGCATTCTAGGACCCTTCTAGGGCCCCCAGGGACCCTCTAGAGCCCCCTGGGACCCACTTAGGGCCTTCTAAGACCCTTCTAGGACCACCAGGAGCCCTCTAGAGCCCTCTGGGACACCTTTTTGCACATTCTAGGACACTTCTAGTGCCCCCAGAGACCCTCTAGAGCTCCCTGGGAGTCTTTAGGGCCTACTAGGACCCTTCTAGGATCACCAGGAACCCTCTAGAGCCCTCTGGGACCCACTTAGGGCCTTCTAGGACCCTTCTAGGACCACGAGGAACCCTCTAGAGCCCCCTGGGACCCCCTTAGGGCATTCTAGGACCCTTCTAGGGCCCCCAGGGACCCTCTAGAGCCCCCTGGGACCCCCTTAGGGCTTTCTAAGACCCTTCTAGGACCACCAGGAGCCCTCTATAGCCCTCTGGGACCCTCTTTGCGCCTTCTAGGACCCTTCTAGTGCCCCCAGGGACACTCTAGAGCCCCCTGGGACTCTTTAGGGCCTACTAGGACCCTTCTAGGACCACGAGGAACCCTCTAGAGCCCCCTGGGACCCCCTTAGGGCATTCTAGGACCCTTCTAGGGCCCCCAGGGACCCTCTAGAGCCCCCTGGGACCCCCTTAGGGCTTTCTAAGACCCTTCTAGGACCACCAGGAGCCCTCTATAGCCCTCTGGGACCCTCTTTGCGCCTTCTAGGACCCTTCTAGTGCCCCCAGGGACACTCTAGAGCCCCCTGGGACTCCTTAGGGCCTACTAGAACCCTTCTAGGAGCCCCAGGAACCCTCTAGAGCCTGCTGGGACCCCCTTAGGGCCTTCTAGGACCCTTCTAGGACCACAAGGAACCCTCTAGAGCCCCCTGGGACCCCTTTAGGGCCTTCTAGGACAATTCTAGGGCCGCCAGGGTCCGTCTAGAGCCCCCTGGGACCCCTTTAGGGCCTTCTAGGACCCTTCTAGGACCACCAGGAGCCCTCTAGAGCCCCCTAGGACCCACTTAGGGCCTTCTAGGACTCTTCTAGTACCCCCAGGGACCCTCTAGAGCCCCCTGGGACCCTTTTAGGGCCTTCTAGGACCCTCCTAGGACCCACGGGTACCCTCTAGAGCCCTCTGGGACCCTTCTAGGCCTTTCTTGGACACTTTTAGAATCACCAGGAACGCTCTAGAGCCCCCGGGACCCTTCTAGGGCCTTCTAGGACCCTTCTAGGACCACGAGAAACCATCTATAGCTCTCTGGGACCCCTTTAGGGCGTTCTAGGACTCTTCTAGGGTCCCCAGAGACCGTCTAGAGCCCCCTGGGATGCCTTAGAGCCTTCGAGGACCATTCTAGGACCACGAGGAACCCTCTAGAGCCCCCTGGGACCCCCTTAGGGCATTCTAGGACCCTTCTAGGGCCCCCAGGGACCCTCTAGAGCCCCCTGGGACCCACTTAGGGCCTTCTAAGACCCTTCTAGGACCACCAGGAGCCCTCTATAGCCCTCTGGGACACCTTTTTGCACATTCTAGGACACTTCTAGTGCCCCCAGAGACCCTCTAGAGCTCCCTGGGAGTCTTTAGGGCCTACTAGGACCCTTCTAGGATCACCAGGAACCCTCTAGAGCCCTCTGGGACCCACTTAGGGCCTTCTAGGACCCTTCTAGGACCACGAGGAACCCTCTAGAGCCCCCTGGGACCCCCTTAGGGCATTCTAGGACCCTTCTAGGGCTCCCAGGGACCCTCTAGAGCCCCCTGGGACCCCCTTAGGGCTTTCTAAGACCCTTCTAGGACCACCAGGAGCCCTCTATAGACCTCTGGGACCCTCTTTGCGCCTTCTAGGACCCTTCTAGTGCCCCCAGGGACACTCTAGAGCCCCCTGGGACTCCTTAGGGCCTACTAGGACCCTTCTAGGACCACGAGAAACCCTCTAGAGCCCCCTGGGACCTCCTTAGTTCCTTCTAGGACCGTTCTAGGGTCACCAGGAACCCTCTAGAGCCCTCTGGGACCCACTTAGGGCCTTCTAGGACCCTTCTAGGACCACGAGGAACTCTCTAGAGCCCCCTGGGACTTGCTTAAGGCCTTCTAAGACTCTTCTAGGACCACGAGAAACCATCTAGAGCCCCCTGGGACCCACTTAGGGCATTCTAGGTTCATTTTAAGACCCTGGGGAACCCTCTAGAGCCTCGTGGTACCACTTAGAGCCTTGTAGGACTCTTCTAGGACCAGAAGGAACCCTCTAGAGCCCCCTGGGACCCCCTTAGGGCCTTCTAGGACAATTCTAGCGCCCCCAGGGACCCTCTAGAGCCCCCTGGGACACACTTAGGGCCTTCTAGGACCCTTCTAGGACACAGGGAACCCTCAAGAGCCCCCTGGGACCCCCTTAGGGCTTTCTAGGGCCATGGTAAGACCCTGGGGAACCCTCCAGAGCACCCTGGGTCCTCTTTAGTGCCTTCTAGTACCCTTCTAGGGCCCCCAGGGACCTTCTAGAGCCCCCTGGTTACCCTTTGAGCCTTCTAGAACCCTTCTAGGAGCCCCAGGAACCCTCTAGAGCCCGCTGGGACCCCCTTAGGGCCTTCTAGGACCCTTCTAGGACCACAAGGAACCCTCTAGAGCCCCCTGGGACCCCTTTAGGGCCTTCTAGGACAATTCTAGGGCCGCCAGGGTCCCTCTAGAGCCCCCTGGGACCCCTTTAGGGCCTTCTAGGACCCTTCTAGGACCACCAGGAGCCCTCTAGAGCCCCCTAGGACCCACTTAGGGCCTTCTAGGACTCTTCTAGTACCCCCAGGGACCCTCTAGAGCCCCCTGGGACCCTTTTAGGGCCTTCTAGGACCCTCCTAGGACCCACGGGTACCCTCTAGAGCCCTCTGGGACCCTTCTAGGCCTTTCTTGGACCCTTTTAGAATCACCAGGAACCCTCTAGAGCCCCCGGGACCCTTCTAGGGCCTTCTAGGACCCTTCTAGGACCACGAGAAACCATCTATAGCTCTCTGGGACCCCTTTAGGGCGTTCTAGGACTCTTCTAGGGTCCCCAGAGACCGTCTAGAGCCCCCTGGGATGCCTTAGAGCCTTCGAGGACCCTTCTAGGACCACGAGGAACCCTCTAGAGCCCCCTGGGACCCCCTTAGGGCATTCTAGGACCCTTCTAGGGCCCCCAGGGACCCTCTAGAGCCCCCTGGGACCCCCTTAGGGCTTTCTAAGACCCTTCAAGGACCACCAGGAGCCCTCTATAGCCCTCTGGGACCCTCTTTGCGCCTTCTAGGACCCTTCTAGTGCCCCCAGGGACACTCTAGAGCCCCCTGGGACTCTTTAGGGCCTACTAGGACCCTTCTAGGACCACGAGGAACCCTCTAGAGCCCCCTGGGACCCCCTTAGGGCATTCTAGGACCCTTCTAGGGCCCCCAGGGACCCTCTAGAGCCCCCTGGGACCCCCTTAGGGCTTTCTAAGACCCTTCTAGGACCACCAGGAGCCCTCTATAGCCCTCTGGGACCCACTTTGCGACTTCTAGGACCCTTCTAGTGCCCCCAGGGACACTCTAGAGCCCCCTGGGACTACTTAGGGCCTACTAGAACCCTTCTAGGAGCCCCAGGAACCCTCTAGAGCCTGCTGGGACCCCCTTAGGGCCTTCTAGGACCCTTCTAGGACCACAAGGAACCCTCTAGAGCCCCCTGGGACCCCTTTAGGGCCTTCTAGGACAATTCTAGGGCCGCCAGGGTCCGTCTAGAGCCCCCTGGGACCCCTTTAGGGCCTTCTAGGACCCTTCTAGGACCACCAGGAGCCCTCTAGAGCCCCCTAGGACCCACTTAGGGCCTTCTAGGACTCTTCTAGTACCCCCAGGGACCCTCTAGAGCCCCCTGGGACCCTTTTAAGGCCTTCTAGGACCCTCCTAGGACCCACGGGTACCCTCTAGAGCCCTCTGGGACCCTTCTAGGCCTTTCTTGGACCCTTTTAGAATCACCAGGAACCCTCTAGAGCCCCCGGGACCCTTCTAGGGCCTTCTAGGACCCTTCTAGGACCACGAGAAACCATCTATAGCTCTCTGGGACCCCTTTAGGGCGTTCTAGGACTCTTCTAGGGTCCCCAGAGACCGTCTAGAGCCCCCTGGGATGCCTTAGAGCCTTCGAGGACCCTTCTAGGACCACGAGGAACCCTCTAGAGCCCCCTGGGACCCCCTTAGGGCATTCTAGGACCCTTCTAGGGCCCCCAGGGACCCTCTAGAGCCCCCTGGGACCCACTTAGGGCCTTCTAAGACCCTTCTAGGACCACCAGGAGCCCTCTATAGCCCTCTGGGACACCTTTTTGCACATTCTAGGACACTTCTAGTGCCCCCAGAGACCCTCTAGAGCTCCCTGGGAGTCTTTAGGGCCTACTAGGACCCTTCTAGGATCACCAGGAACCCTCTAGTGCCCCCTGGGATGCCTTAGAGCCTTCTAGGACCCTTCTAGGACCACGAGGAACCCTCTAGAGCCCCCTGGGACCCCCTTAGGGCATTCTAGGACCCTTCTAGGGCCCCCAGGGACCCTCTAGAGCCCCCTGGGACCCCCTTAGGGCTTTCTAAGACCCTTCTAGGACCACCAGGAGCCCTCTATAGCCCTCTGGGACCCTCTTTGCGCCTTCTAGGACCCTTCTAGTGCCCCCAGGGACACTCTAGAGCCCCCTGGGACTCCTTAGAGCCTACTAGGACCCTTCTAGGACCACGAGAAATCCTCTAGAGCCCCCTGGGACCTCCTTAGGTCCTTCTAGGACCGTTCTAGGGTCACCAGGAACCCTCTAGAGCCCTCTGGGACCCACTTAGGGCCTTCTAGGACCCTTCTAGGACCACGAGGAACTCTCTAGAGCCCCCTGGGACTTGCTTAAGGCTTTCTAGGACTCTTCTAGGACCACGAGAAACCATCTAGACCCCCCTGGGACCCACTTAGGGCATTCTAGGTTCATTTTAAGACCCTGGGGAACCCTCTAGAGCCCACTGGGACCCCTTTAGGGCCTTCTAGGACCCTTCTAGGACCACCAGGAGCCCTCTAGAGCCCCCTGGGACCCCCTTAGGGCCTTCTAGGACAAATCTAGCGCCCCCAGGGACCCTCTAGAGCCCCCTGGGACACACTTAGGGCCTTCTAGGACCCTTCTAGGACACAGGGAACCCTCAAGAGCCCCCTGGGACCCCCTTAGGGCTTTCTAGGGCCATGGTAAGACCCTGGGGAACCCTCCAGAGCACCCTGGGTCCTCTTTAGTGCCTTCTAGTACCCTTCTAGGGCCCCCAGGGACCTTCTAGAGCCCCCTGGTTACCCTTTGAGCCTTCTAGAACCCTTCTAGGAGCCCCAGGAACCCTCTAGAGCCCGCTGGGACCCCCTTAGGGCCTTCTAGGACCCTTCTAGGACCACAAGGAACCCTCTAGAGCCCCCTGGGACCCCTTTAGGGCCTTCTAGGACAATTCTAGGGCCGCCAGGGTCCGTCTAGAGCCCCCTGGGACCCCTTTAGGGCCTTCTAGGACCCTTCTAGGACCACCAGGAGCCCTCTAGAGCCCCCTAGGACCCACTTAGGGCCTTCTAGGACTCTTCTAGTACCCCCAGGGACCCTCTAGAGCCCCCTGGGACCCTTTTAGGGCCTTCTAGGATCCTCCTAGGACCCACGGGTACCCTCTAGAGCCCTCTGGGACCCTTCTAGGCCTTTCCTGGACCCTTTTAGAATCACCAGGAACCCTCTAGAGCCCCTGGGACCCTTCTAGGGCCTTCTAGGACCCTTCTAGGACCACGAGAAACCATCTATAGCTCTCTGGGACCCCTTTAGGGCGTTCTAGGGCTCTTCTAGGGTCCCCAGAGACCGTCTAGAGCCCCCTGGGATGCCTTAGAGCCTTCGAGGACCCTTCTAGGACCACGAGGAACCCTCTAGAGCCCCCTGGGACCCCCTTAGGGCATTCTAGGACCCTTCTAGGGCCCCCAGGGACCCTCTAGAGCCCCCTGGGACCCACTTAGGGCCTTCTAAGACCCTTCTAGGACCACCAGGAGCCCTCTATAGCCCTCTGGGACTCCTTTTGCACATTCTAGGACACTTCTAGTGTCCCCAGAGACCCTCTAGAGCTCCCTGGGAGTCTTTAGGGCCTACTAGGACCCTTCTAGGATCACGAGGAACCCTCTAGAGCCCTCTGGGACCCACTTAGGGCCTTCTAGGACCCTTCTAGGACCACGAGGAACCCTCTAGAGCCCCCTGGGACCCCCTTAGGGCATTCTAGGACCCTTCTAGGGCCCCCAGGGACCCTCTAGAGCCCCCTGGGACCCCCTTAGGGCTTTCTAAGACCCTTCTAGGACCACCAGGAGCCCTCTATAGCCCTCTGGGACCCTCTTTGCGCCTTCTAGGACCCTTCTAGTGCCCCCAGGGACACTCTAGAGCCCCCTGGGACTCTTTAGGGCCTACTAGGACCCTTCTAGGACCACGAGGAACCCTCTAGAGCCCCCTGGGACCCCCTTAGGGCATTCTAGGACCCTTCTAGGGCCCCCAGGGACCCTCTAGAGCCCCCTGGGACCCCCTTAGGGCTTTCTAAGACCCTTCTAGGACCACCAGGAGCCCTCTATAGCCCTCTGGGACCCTCTTTGCGCCTTCTAGGACCCTTCTAGTGCCCCCAGGGACACTCTAGAGCCCCCTGGGACTCCTTAGAGCCTACTAGGACCCTTCTAGGACCACGAGAAATCCTCTAGAGCCCCCTGGGACCTCCTTAGGTCCTTCTAGGACCGTTCTAGGGTCACCAGGAACCCTCTAGAGCCCTCTGGGACCCACTTAGGGCCTTCTAGGACCCTTCTAGGACCACGAGGAACTCTCTAGAGCCCCCTGGGACTTGCTTAAGGCTTTCTAGGACTCTTCTAGGACCACGAGAAACCATCTAGAGCCCCCTGGGACCCACTTAGGGCATTCTAGGTTCATTTTAAGACCCTGGGGAACCCTCTAGAGCCCCCTGGGACCCCTTTAGGGCCTTCTAGGACCCTTCTAGGACCACACGGAGCCCTCTAGAGCCCCCTGGGACCCCCTTAGGGCCTTCTAGGACAATTCTAGCGCCCCCAGGGACCCTCTAGAGCCCCCTGGGACACACTTAGGGCCTTCTAGGACCCTTCTAGGACACAGGGAACCCTCAAGAGCCCCCTGGGACCCCCTTAGGGCTTTCTAGGGCCATGGTAAGACCCTGGGGAACCCTCCAGAGCACCCTGGGTCCTCTTTAGTGCCTTCTAGTACCCTTCTAGGGCCCCCAGGGACCTTCTAGAGCCCCCTGGTTACCCTTTGAGCCTTCTAGAACCCTTCTAGGAGCCCCAGGAACCCTCTAGAGCCCGCTGGGACCCCCTTAGGGCCTTCTAGGACCCTTCTAGGACCACAAGGAACCCTCTAGAGCCCCCTGGGACCCCTTTAGGGCTTTCTAGGACAATTCTAGGGCCGCCAGGGTCCGTCTAGAGCCCCCTGGGACCCCTTTAGGGCCTTCTAGGACCCTTCTAGGACCACCAGGAGCCCTCTAGAGCCCCCTAGGACCCACTTAGGGCCTTCTAGGACTCTTCTAGTACCCCCAGGGACCCTCTAGAGCCCCCTGGGACCCTTTTAGGGCCTTCTAGGACCCTCCTAGGACCCACGGGTACCCTCTAGAGCCCTCTGGGACCCTTCTAGGCCTTTCTTGGACCCTTTTAGAATCACCAGGAACCCTCTAGAGCCCCCGGGACCCTTCTAGGGCCTTCTAGGACCCTTCTAGGACCACGAGGAACCCTCTAGAGCCCCCTGGGACCCCCTTAGGGCATTCTAGGACCCTTCTAGGGCCCCCAGGGACCCTCTAGAGCCCCCTGGGACCCACTTAGGGCCTTCTAAGACCCTTCTAGGACCACCAGGAGCCCTCTATAGCCCTCTGGGACACCTTTTTGCACATTCTAGGACACTTCTAGTGCCCCCAGAGACCCTCTAGATCTCCCTGGGAGTCTTTAGTGCCTTCTAGGACCCTTCTAGTGCCCCCAGGGACACTCTAGAGCCCCCTGGGACTCTTTAGGGCCTACTAGGACAATTCTAGGACCACGAGGAACCCTCTAGAGCCCCCTGGGACCCCCTTAGGGCATTCTAGGACCCTTCTAGGGCCCCCAGGGACCCTCTAGAGCCCCCTGGGACCCCCTTAGGGCTTTCTAAGACCCTTCTAGGACCACCAGGAGCCCTCTATAGCCCTCTGGGACCCTCTTTGCGCCTTCTAGGACCCTTCTAGTGCCCCCAGGGACACTCTAGAGCCCCCTGAGACTCCTTAGAGCCTACTAGGACCCTTCTAGGACCACGAGAAATCCTCTAGAGCCCCCTGGGACCTCCTTAGGTCCTTCTAGGACCGTTCTAGGGTCACCAGGAACCCTCTAGAGCCCTCTGGGACCCACTTAGGGCCTTCTAGGACCCTTCTAGGACCACGAGGAACTCTCTAGAGCCCCCTGGGACTTGCTTAAGGCTTTCTAGGACTCTTCTAGGACCACGAGAAACCATCTAGACCCCCCTGGGACCCACTTAGGGCATTCTAGGTTCATTTTAAGACCCTGGGGAACCCTCTAGAGCCCCCTGGGACCCCTTTAGGGCCTTCTAGGACCCTTCTAGGACCACCAGGAACCCTCTAGAGCCCCCTAGGACCCACTTAGGGCCTTCTAGGACTCTTCTAGTACCCCCAGGGACCCTCTAGAGCCCCCTGGGACCCTTTTAGGGCCTTCTAGGACCCTCCTAGGACCCACGGGTACCCTCTAGAGCCCTCTGGGACCCTTCTAGGCCTTTCCTGGACCCTTTTAGAATCACCAGGAACCCTCTAGAGCCCCCGGGACCCTTCTAGGGCCTTCTAGGACCCTTCTAGGACCACGAGAAACCATCTATAGCTCTCTGGGACCCCTTTAGGGCGTTCTAGGGCTCTTCTAGGGTCCCCAGAGACCGTCTAGAGCCCCCTGGGATGCCTTAGAGCCTTCGAGGACCCTTCTAGGACCACGAGGAACCCTCTAGAGCCCCCTGGGACCCCCTTAGGGCATTCTAGGACCCTTCTAGGGCCCCCAGGGACCCTCTAGAGCCCCCTGGGACCCACTTAGGGCCTTCTAAGACCCTTCTAGGACCACCAGGAGCCCTCTATAGCCCTCTGGGACACCTTTTTGCACATTCTAGGACACTTCTAGTGTCCCCAGAGACCCTCTAGAGCTCCCTGGGAGTCTTTAGGGCCTACTAGGACCCTTCTAGGATCACCAGGAACCCTCTAGAGCCCTCTGGGACCCACTTAGGGCCTTCTAGGACCCTTCTAGGACCACGAGGAACCCTCTAGAGCCCCCTGGGACCCCCTTAGGGCATTCTAGGACCCTTCTAGGGCCCCCAGGGACCCTCTAGAGCCCCCTGGGACCCCCTTAGGGCTTTCTAAGACCCTTCTAGGACCACCAGGAGCCCTCTATAGCCCTCTGGGACCCTCTTTGCGCCTTCTAGGACCCTTCTAGTGCCCCCAGGGACACTCTAGAGCCACCTGGGACTCTTTAGGGCCTACTAGGACCCTTCTAGGACCACGAGGAACCCTCTAGAGCCCCCTGGGACCCCCTTAGGGCATTCTAGGACCCTTCTAGGGCCCCCAGGGACCCTCTAGAGCCCCCTGGGACCCCCTTAGGGCTTTCTAAGACCCTTCTAGGACCACCAGGAGCCCTCTATAGCCATCTGGGACCCTCTTTGCGCCTTCTAGGACCCTTCTAGTGCCCCCAGGGACACTCTAGAGCCCCCTGGGACTCCTTAGAGCCTACTAGGACCCTTCTAGGACCACGAGAAACCCTCTAGAGCCCCCTGGGACCTCCTTAGGTCCTTCTAGGACCGTTCTAGGGTCACCAGGAACCCTCTAGAGCCCTCTGGGACGCACTTAGGGCCTTCTAGGACCCTTCTAGGACCACGAGGAACTCTCTAGAGCCCCCTGGGACTTGCTTAAGGCTTTCTAGGACTCTTCTAGGACCACGAGAAACCATCTAGAGCCCCCTGGGACCCACTTAGGGCATTCTAGGTTCATTTTAAGACCCTGGGGAACCCTCTAGAGCCTCGTGGTACCACTTAGAGCCTTGTAGGACTCTTCTAGGACCAGAAGGAACCCTCTAGAGCCCTCTGGGACCCCCTTAGGGCCTTCTAGGACAATTCTAGCGCCCCCAGGGACCCTCTAGAGCCCCCTGGGACACACTTAGGGCCTTCTAGGACCCTTCTAGGACACAGGGAACCCTCAAGAGCCCCCTGGGACCCCCTTAGGGCTTTCTAGGGCCATGGTAAGACCCTGGGGAACCCTCCAGAGCACCCTGGGTCCTCTTTAGTGCCTTCTAGTACCCTTCTAGGGCCCCCAGGGACCTTCTAGAGCCCCCTGGTTACCCTTTGAGCCTTCTAGAACCCTTCTAGGAGCCCCAGGAACCCTCTAGAGCCCGCTGGGACCCCCTTAGGGCCTTCTAGGACCCTTCTAGGACAACAAGGAACCCTCTAGAGCCCCCTGGGACCCCTTTAGGGCCTTCTAGGACAATTCTAGGGCCGCCAGGGTCCGTCTAGAGCCCCCTGGGACCCCTTTAGGGCCTTCTAGGACCACCAGGAGCCCTGTAGAGCCCCCTAGGACCCCACTTAGGGCCTTCTAGGACTCTTCTAGTACCCCAGGGACCCTCTAGAGCCCCCTGGGACCCTTTTAGGCGCCTTCTAGGACCCTCCTAGGACCCACGGGTACCCTCTAGAGCCCTCTGGGACCCTTCTAGGCCTTTCTTGGAACCTTTTAGAATCACCAGGAACCCTCTAGAGCCCCGGGACCCTTCTAGGGCCTTCTAGGACCCTTCTAGGACCACGAGAAACCATCTATAGCTCTCTGGGACCCCCTTAGGGCATTCTAGGACCCTTCTAGGGCCCCCAGGGACCCATCTAGAGCCCCCTGGGACCCCCACTTAGGGCCTTCTAAGACCCCTTCTAGGACCACCAGGAGCCCTCTATAGCCCTCTGGGACTCCTTTTTGCACATTCTAGGACACTTCTAGTGTCCCCCTAGAGACCCTCTAGAGCTCCCTGGGAGTCTTTAGGGCCTACTAGGGACCCTTCTAGGATCACCAGGAACCCTCTAGAGCCCTCTGGGACCCACTTAGGCCTTCTAGGACCCTTCTAGGACCACGAGGAACCCTCTAGAGCCCCTGGGACCCCCTTAGGGCATTCTAGGACCCTTCTAGGGCCCCCCAGGGACCCTCTAGAGCCCCCTGGGGACCCCCTTAGGGCTTTCTAAGACCCTTCTAGGACCACCAGGAGCCCTCTATAGCCCTCTGGGACCCACTTTGCGACTTCTAGGACCTTCTAGTGCCCCCAGGGACACTCTAGAGCCCCCTGGGACTCCTTAGGGCCTACTAGGACCCTTCTAGGACCACTAGAAACCCTCTAGAGCCCCTGGGACCCTTTTAGGGCCTTCTAGGACCCTCCTAGGACCCACGGGTACCCTCTAGAGCCCTCTGGGACCCTTCTAGGCCTTTCTTGGACCCTTTTAGGAATCACCAGGAACCCTCTAGAGCCCCCGGGACCCTTCTAGGGCCTTCTAGGACCCTTCTAGGACCACGAGAAACCATCTATAGCTCTCTGGGACCCCTTTAGGGCGTTCTAGGACTCTTCTAGGGTCCCCAGAGACCGTCTAGAGCCCCCTGGGATGCCTTAGAGCCTTCGAGGACCCTTCTAGGACCACGAGGAACCCTCTAGAGCCCCCTGGGACCCCCTTAGGACATTCTAGGACCCTTCTAGGGCCCCCAGGGACCCTCTAGAGCCCCCTGGGACCCACTTAGGGCCTTCTAAGACCCTTCTAGGACCACCAGGAGCCCTCTATAGCGCTCTGGGACACCTTCTTGCACATTCTAGGACACTTCTAGTGCCCCCAGAGACCCTCTAGAGCTCCCTGGGAGTCTTTAGGGCCTACTAGGACCCTTCTAGGATCACCAGGAACCCTCTAGAGCCCTCTGGGACCAACTTAGGGCCTTCTAGGACCCTTCTAGTGCCCCCAGGGACACTCTAGAGCCCCCTGGGACTCCTTAGGGCCTACTAGGATTCTGCTAGGACCACGAGAAACCCTCTAGAGCCCCCTGGGACCTCCTTAGGTCCTTCTAGGACCGTTCTAGGGTCACCAGGAACCCTCTAGAGCCCTCTGGGACCCACTTAGGGCCTTCTAGGACCCTTCTAGGACCACAAGGAACTCTCTAGAGCCCCCTGGGACTTGCTTAAGGCCTTCTAAGACTCTGCTAGGACCACGAGAAACCATCTAGAGCCCCCTGGGACCCACTTAGGGCATTCTAGGTTCATTTTAAGACCCTGGGGAACCCTCTAGAGCCTCGTGGTACCACTTAGAGCCTTGTAGGACTCTTCTAGGACCAGAAGGAACCCTCTAGAGTCCCCTGGGACCCCCTTAGGGCCTTCTAGGACAATTCTAGCGCCCCCAGGGACCCTCTAGAGCCCCCTGGGACACACTTAGGGCCTTCTAGGACCCTTCTAGGACACAGGGAACCCTCAAGAGCCCCCTGGGACCCCCTTAGGGCTTTCTAGGGCCATGCTAAGACCCTGGGGAACCCTCCAGAGCACCCTGGGTCCTCTTTAGTGCCTTCTAGTACCCTTCTAGGGCCCCCAGGGACCTTCTAGAGCCCCCTGGTTACCCTTTGAGCCTTCTAGAACCCTTCTAGGAGCCCCAGGAACCCTCTAGAGCCCCCTGGGACCCCTTTAGGGCCTTCTAGGACAATTCTAGGGCCGCCAGGGTCCGTCTAGAGCCCCCTGGGACCCCTTTAGGGCCTTCTAGGACCCTTCTAGGACCACGAGGAACTCTCTGGATCTCCCTGGAGTCCCCTTAGGGCCTTCTAGGACCCTTCTAGGACCACAAGGAACCCTCTAGAGCCCTCTGTGACACATTTTGTGCCTTCTAGGAGACTTTTAGTGCCCCCAGGGACCCTCTAGGCCCCCCTGTGACCCATTTAGGGCCTTCTAGGACAATTCTAGGGCCCCCAGGGACACTCTAGAGCCCCGTGGGACCCCTTAGAGCATTCTAGGACACTTCTAGGAGCCCCAGGAACATTCTAGAACCCTCTGGGACCCACTTAGGCCCTTCTAGGACCCTTCTAGGACCACCAGGAACCTTCTAAATCCCTCTGGGACCCCCTTAAAGCCTTCTAGGACCCTTCTAGTGCTCCCAGGAACCCTCTAGAGCCCCCTGGGACCCCTTTATGGCCTTCTAAGACCCTTCTAGGACCACAAGAAACGCTCTAGAGCCCCCAGGGACTCCCTTAGGGCCTTCTAGGACCCTTCTAGGATCACCAGGATCCCTTTAGAGCCTTCTGGGACCCACTTAGGTCCTTCTAGTACCGTTCTAGGACCACGAGAAACTCTCTACAGCCCCCTGGGACGCCCTTAGGGCCTTCTAGGACCCTTCTAGGACCACGAGAAACCATCTAGAGCTCCCTGGGAACCCCTTACGGCCTTCTAGGATCATTGTAAGACCCCGGGGAACCCTCTAGAGCTCCCTGGGACCTCTTTAGGCCCTTCTAGGGCCCTTCTAGGACCACCAGGGACACTCTAGAGCCCTCTGGGACCCCCTTAGGGCCTTCTAGGACCATTCTAGTGCCCCCAGGGACCCTCTAGAGCCCCCTGGGACCCCTTTAGGTCCTTCTAGGACCCTTCTAGGGCCACCAGGGACACTCTAAAGCCCCCTGGGACCCACTTAGGGCCTGCTAGGTGTCTTCTACGACCACGAGGAACCATCTAGAACCCCCTGAGACCACTTAGGACCTTCTAGGACAATTGTATGACCCCAGGGAACCCCCTAGAGTCGTCTGGGACCCCCTTAGGGCCTACTAGGACCATTGTAAGACCCCAGGGAACACTCTAGAGTCCCCTAGGACTCCTTAAGGCCTTCTAGGACCCTTCTAGGACCATGAGAAACCCTCTAGAGCCCCCAGGGACTCCCTTAGGGCCTTCTAGGACCCTTCTAGGATCACCAGGAACCCTCTAGAGCCATCTGGGACCCACTTAGGACCTTCTAGGACCCTTCTAGGACCACGAGAAACCATCCAGAGCCCCCTGGGACTCCTTAGAGCCTTCTAGGACCCTTCTAGGAGTCCCTGAATCCCTCTAGAGCCCCATGGGACCCACTTAGGTCCTTCTAGGACACTTCAAACACCACCAGCATCCCTCTAGAGCTCACTGGCAAGCATTTAGGGCCTTCTAAGACCCTTCTAGGACCACGAGGAACCCTCTAGAGCCCCCTGGGACCATTTTAGGGCCTTCTAGGTCCCTTCTCGGACCACTAGGAACCATGTAGACCCCCTGGGACAATTTAGGACCTTCTAGGACCATTGTAAGACCATGGGGATCCCTGTAGAGCCCTCTGGGACCCCCTTAGGACCTTCTAGGACCCTTCTAGGACCACCAGGATCCCTCTAGAGCCCCCTGGAACCACCTTAGGGCCTTCTAAAACCCTTCTAGGACCTTGAGGAACCCTCTAGAGCTCTTTGGGACCCCTATAGAAGGGTCTGGAGGCCTTCAGAAGGGTCTGGATGGGCTCTAGAAAGGTCTGGGGGCCTTCAGAATGGCCCTGGGGGGATCTAGAAGGGTCTGGAGGCCTTCAGAAGGGTCCTGAGTGGCTCTAGAAGGGTCTGGGGGCCTTCAGAAGGGCCCTGGGGGGATCTAGAAGGGTCTGGAGGCCTTCAGAATGGTCCTGAGCGGCTCTAGAATGGTCTGGGGGCATTCAGAAGGGTCTGGATGGGCTCTAGAAGGGTCTGGGGTCCTTCAGAATGGCCCTGGGGGGATCTAGAATGGTCTGGAAGCCATCAGAAGGGCCCTGAGTGGCTCTAGAACCGTCTGGGGGCATTCAGAATGGCCCAGGGGAACTAGAAGGGTCTGGAGACCTTCAGAAGGGTCCTGAGCGGCTCTAGAAGGGTCTGGGGGCCGTCAGAAGGGCCGTGGGTGGGCTCTAGAAGGGTCTGGGGGCTTTCAGAAGGGCCCCGGGTGGGCTCTAGAAGGGTCTGGAGGCCTTCAGAAGGGTCCTGAGGGGCTCTAGAAGGGTCCAACTTGGATCTCAAACGGTCTAGGGCCTTCAGATTGGTCCTGGGGGGCTCTAGAAGGGTCTTGGAACCTTCATAAAGGTCCTGACTGGCTCTAGAAGGGTTCTGAGGGGCTCTAGAAGGGTCTGGGGGCATTCAGAAGGGTCCTGAGGGGCTCTAGAAGGGTCTGGGAGCCTTTAGAAGGGTCCTCGGGGGCTCTAGAAAGTCATAGAAGGGTCTTAGAAGGCCCTAACAGCGTCCCAGGGTGCTCCAGAGGGTTTCCAGAAGTCTTAGAAGAGTCCTACAAGGACCTAAGGAGGTCCCAGGGGGCTCCAGAGGCTTCCTGGTGACTCTAGAAGGGTCCTTGAAAGCCCTAAGTGGGTCCCAGGTGGATCTAGCGGGTACCTGTGGGTTCTAGAAGGTTCCTAGAAGGTCGTAAGGGGGTCCCAGGGGGCTCTAGAGGGTTCCTGGTGGTCCTAGAAGGTTCCTAGAAGGTCCTAAGGGGGTCCCAGAGCGCTCTAGAGGTATCCTCGTGGTCGTAGAAGGTTCCTATAAGGTTCTAAGGGGGTCTCAGGGGGCTCTAGATGGTTCCTCGTGGCCCTAGGAGGGTCCTAGAAAGCCCTAAGCGGGTCCCAGGAGGCTCTAGAGGGTTCCTGGTGACTCTAGAAGGGTCCCAGTAAGCCCTAGAAAGGTCCCAGGGGGCTCTAGAGGGTTCCTGGAGACCCTAGAAGAGTCCCAGAAAGCCCTAGAAGGGTCCCACGGGGCTCTAGAGGGTTCTCGTGGGTCCTAGAAGGGTTCTAGAAGGCCCTAAGGGTGCCCAGAGGACTCCAGAGGATTCTTCGTGGTCCTAGAAGAGCTCTAGAAGGCACTAAATAGGTCCAAGGTTGCTCTAGAGGGTTCCTCGTGGTCTTAGATGCGTCCGAGAAGGCCCTAAGGGGTCCCAGGGGGCTCTAGAGGGTCCTTGGGGCACTAGAAGGGTCCTAGAAGGCCTTAAGTGGGTCTCAGGTGGCTCTAGGGGTTTCCTCGTTGTCCTAGAAGGGTCCTAGGAGGCCCTAAGTGGGTCCCAGGGGGCTCTAGAGGGTTTCATGTGTTCCTAGAATAACCCAGAAGGCCCTAAGGAGGTCCCAGGTGGCTCTAGATGGTTTCTCGTGGTCCTAGAAGGGTCATAGAAAGCACTAAGGGGGTCCTAGGGAGCTCTAGAGGGTTCCTCGTGGTGCTAGAATGTACCTAGAAGGCTCTAAGGGGGTCCCAAAGAGCTCTAGAGGGTTCTTCGAGGTCTTAGAAGCATCTGAGAAGGCCCTAAGGGGGTTCCAGGGGGCTCTAGAAGGTCCCTGGGGGCCCTAGAAAGGTCCTAGAAGGCCCTAAGAAGGTCCCAGGTGCCTCTAGAGAGTTCCTCGTGGTCTTAGAAGGGTTCTAGAAGGCCCTATGTGGTCCCAGGGGGCTCTAGAGGGTCCCTGGGACACTAGAAGTGTCCTAGAAGGCCCTAAGTTGGTCTCAGGGTGCTCTAGGGGGTTCCTCGTTGTCCTAGAAGTGTCCTAGGAGGCCCTAAGTGGGTCCCAGGGGGCTCTAGAGGGCTCCTGGTGACTCTAGAAGTCTCCTATAAAGCCCTAGAAGGGTCCCAGGGGGCTCTAGAAGGTACATGGTGACACTAGACGGGTCCTAGAAAGACCTAGAATGGTCCCAGAGGGTTCTAGAGGGTTCCCTTGGGTCCTAGAAGCATCCTAGAAGGCCCTAAAGGGGTCCCAGGGGGCTCTAGATGGTTCCTCGTGGTCTTAAAAGGGTCTTAGAAGGCCCTAAATGGGTCCCAGGGGTCTCTAGAGGGTTTCTCGTGGTCCTAGAATGGTCCTAGAAGACACTAAGGGGGTCCCAGGGGGTTCTACATGGTTTCTCGTGGTCCTAGAAGGCACCTAGAAGGGTCTAAGTGGGTCCCAGGGGGCTCTAGAGGGTTTCTCGTGGTCCTTGAAGGGTCCTAGACGGTCCTAAAGTGGTCCGAGGGAGTTCTAGAGGGTTCCTGGTTACTCTAGAAGTGTCCTAGAAAGCCCTAGAAGGGTCCAATGGGGCTCTAGAGGGTTCCCTGTGGTCCTTGAAGGGTCCTAGAAGGCCCTAAAATGGTCCCAGGGGGTTCTAGAGGGTTCCTGGTACTCCTAGAAGAGTTCTATAAGGATCCATGCGGTCCCAGGGGGCTCTAGAGGGTCCCTGGGGGCCCTAGAAGGGTCCTAGAAGGCCCTAAAGGGGACCCAGGGGGCTCTAGAGTGTTCGCCGGTGACTTACAATGGTCCTAGAAGGCCCTAAGGGGGTACTAGGGGGCTCTAGGTTGTTTCTCATGGTCCTAGAAGGGCCCTAGAAGGCCCTAAAGTGGTTCCAGGGGGCTTTAGAGTGTTCCCCGGGGTCTTACCATGGTCCTAGAAGGCCCTAAGTGGGTCCCAGGGGGCTCTAGAGAGTTTCTCGTGGTCCTAGAAGGGTCCTAGAAGGCCCTAAACTGGTCCCAGGGGGCTGTAGATTGTTTCTCATGGTCCTAGAAGGGTCCTAGAAGTCCCTAAAGGGGTCCCAGGGGGCTCTAGAGGGTTCCTTGTGGCCCTAGAAGGGTCTTAGAAGGCCCTAAGTGTGCCCAGAGGACTCCAGAGGATTCTTCGTGGTCCTAGAAGAGCTCTAGAAGGCACTAAATGGGTCCAAGGTTGCTCTACAGGGTTCCTCGTGGTCTTAGAAGGGTCCTAGAAGGCTCTAAGGGGTCCCAGTGGGCTCTAGAGGGTCCCTGGGGGTCCTAGAAGGATCCTAGAAGGCCCTAAGGAGGTCCCAGGGGTCTCTAGAGGGTTTCCCAGGGACTTACAATGATCCTAGAAGGCCCTACGGGGGTCCCAGGTGTCTCTAGAGGGTTTCTCGTGGTCCTAGAAGGGTCCTAGAAGGCCCTAAGGGGGTCCCAGGGGACTCTACAGGGTTCCTGGTGCCTCTACAAGGGTCTTAGAAAATCCTAGAAATTTCCCAGGGGGTTCTAGATGGTTCCTTGTAGTTCTAGAAGTGTTCTAGAAGGCCTTTAATGGGTCCCATGGGGCTCTAGAGGGTTCCTCGTGGTCCTAGAATGGTCCTAGAATGCCCCAAGTGGTTCTCAGGGGGCTCTAGAGGGTTCCTGGGGCTCCTAGAAGGGTCCTAGAAGGCTCTAAGGGGGTCCAAGTGTGCTCTAGAAGGTCCCTGGGGGCACTAGAAGGGTCCTAGAAGGCACTAAATCGGTCCCAAGGGGCTCTAGAGGGTTCCCCGGCATCTTACAATGGTCCTACATGGCCCTAAGTTGTCCCAGGAGGCTCTAGAGGGTTCCATGTGTTCCTAGAATAACCCAGAAGGCCCTAAGGAGGTCCCAGGTGGCTCTAGATGGTTTCTCGTTGTCCTAGAAGGGTCATAGAAGGCTCTAAGGGGGTCCTAGGGAGCTCTAGAGGGTTCCTCGTGGTGCTAGAATGTACCTAGAAGGCTCTAAGGGGGTCCCAGGTGGCTCTAGAGGGTTCTTTGTGGTCTTAGAAGCGTCCGAGAAGGCCCTAAGTGGGTCCCAGAGGGCTCTAGAAGGTCCCTGGGGGCCCTAGAAATGTCCTAGAAGGCCCTAAGGAGGTCCCAGGTGCCTCTAGAGAGTTTCTCGTGGTCTTAGAAGGGTTCTAGAAGACTCTATGGGGTCCCAGGGGGCTCTAGAGGGTCCCTGGGACACTAGAAGTGTCCTAGAAGGCCCTAAGTTGGGTTCAGGGTGCTCTAGGGGGTTCCTCATGTCCTAGAATTGTCCCAGGAGGCCCTAAGTGGGTCCCAGGGGGCTCTAGAGGGCTCCTGGTGACTCTAGAAGTCTCCTATAAAGCTCTAGAAGGGTCCCAGAAGGCTCTAGAGGGTTCCTGGTGACACTAGAAGGGTCCTAGAAAGACCTAGAATGGTCCCAGAGGGCTCTAGAGGGTTCCCGTGGGTCCTAGAAGGGTCCTAGAAGGCCCTAAAGGGGTCCCAAGGGGGTCTAGATGGTTCCTCGTGGTCCTAAAAGGGTCTTAGAAGGCCCTAAATGGGTCCCAGGGGGCTCTAGAGGGTTCCTCGTGGTTCTAAAAGGGTCCTAGAAGGCCCTAAAGGAGACCCAGGGGGCTCTAGAGGGTCCTTCGTGGTCTTAGAAGCGTCCGAGAAGGCCCTAAGGGTGTCCCAGGGGGCTCTAGAAGGTCCCTGGGGGCCCTAGAATGGTCCTAGAAGGCCCTAAGGAGGTCCCAGGGGGCTCTAGAGGGTTCCTGGTGGTCCTAGAAGGATTCTAGAAGGCCCTAAGTGGTTCCCAGAGGGCTCTAGAGGGTTTCTCGTTGTCCTAGAAGGGTCCTAGGAGGCCCTAAATGGGGCCCAGGGAGCTCTAGACGGTTCCTCGTGGTCCTAGGAGGATCCTAGAAGGACCTAAGTGGTTCCCAGAGGGCTCTGGATGGTTTCTTGTGGTCTTAGAATGGACCTAGAAGGCCCTAAAGTGGTCCCAGTGAACTCTAGAGGGTTCCTGGGGTTCCTAGAAGGGCCCTAG